>NC_135426.1:805000-1105000 GCF_051991245.1 Festucalex cinctus | reverse complement strand
AAGAAGAATTCCTACAAAAACAATAGGGCCTCGCAGCGGCACCGCCGCCGCCGCTGCTCGGGCCCTAATAATAATAAGAATTCCTTCAGGAACAATAGGGACCTCGCAGCGGTCGCTGCTCGGGCCCTAATAATAATAATAATAATAATAATAAGAATTCCTACAAAAACAATAGGGCCTCGCAGCGGCACCGCCGCCGCCGCTGCTCGGGCCCTAATAATAAGAATTCCTTCAGGAACAATAGGGACCTCGCAGCGGTCGCTGCTCGGGCCCTAATAATAATAAGAATTCCTACAAAAACAATAGGGCCTCGCAGCGGCACCGCCGCCGCCGCTGCTCGGGCCCTAATAAGAAGAATTCCTACAAAAACAATAGGGCCTCGCAGCGGCACCGCCGCCGCCGCTGCTCGGCCCTAATAATAATAATAATAACTAGAGCTGCGAGCAGCTATAAAGGGCCCTCGCAACCTGGGCCACGTTGGGGTACTTGCACGTCGGGGTACTGGCATGTTGGGGTACTGTTTCATAGGAAACCGTCTAAATTGTAAATGTTTTTGCCATGCTTTGTGCTTGCAAAGTTTCATGGAAAGGCCAAAAATGATGCACAATTAACAAAATAAAATCACAATGGTTTGGCACATGGCTATAGAATAATTTTTGTAGGTATTAGACTGATAGGTGTGCCTCCAAATATTCACACATCTAGCTGAATCATATAATCGGAAATACTTCATAAAAATGTCTAGAGGGCGCTATTGAGCCATTTATTACAAATTGCACAACAAATCTCTAAAAAATTCATGTTCTTGAGAGGTCTGATCTGTGTGCAAAGTTTTGAGTTTTCGCTCATGTTTAGACTTTCAAAAAAAAAAGTATTTTTCTTTGCAAACAATGCATCGCTAGAGCAAAGGCGTGACAAACAATATCCATAACTTCATCTTAAATATCTTCAGATGAAACACGCCAAGGAATGAAGACGATCTGATAAGTTTTGTAGAAAATATGAGGCCTATAAAAGGCCCCAAAAAATGGCTACAAATAGCAAAGTAAATCAAAATGGCAGACTTCCTGTTTGGTTTAGCATATGGCTTTAGAAACTTTTTTGTCAGTCTTAGGCTGATAGGTATCCCAATTTTTACAAATCTAGCTGAATCATACATTTCCAAAAGCTTCATAAAAATATCTATAAGGCGCTATTGAGCCATTTATTGCAAATTGCACAAGAAATCTCTAAAATATTCATGTTTATGACAAGTCTGATGTGTGTGTAAAGTTCCATGAGTTTTCGCTCATTTAGACAAAAAAAAAAAAAAAGCAGCATTTTACTTGGCAACTAATGCATCGCTATGGCAACGGCTTGCGACAAAATAAAAAAAACTTTCGATAACTTTGCATCTTAAACATCTTAAGATGAAACACACCAAGTTGGAAGACAGTCGGATAAATTTCGTAGGAGTTCGTTAAAATGTGACCCCTAAAAAAGGCCTAAATCAAAATGCCGGACTTCCTGTTTGGTTTAGCACATGGTTCCAAGAGACGTTTTTGTACATCGTGGGCTCTTATGTATGCCTGCAAATTATCATAGCGCTAGGTGAAACGTACAACCGGGAATGCTTCGTTAAAGATGAGTTTTTTTAGCTCAAAATGTGATGCCCGGCCCCTGGGGGACTTCCTGTTGCGTTTAGCACATGGCACCAAGAGACATTTTTGTACATCCTGGGCTGTTACATATGTCTACAATTTTTCGTCGCTCTAGCTGCTTCGTACAACTGGGAATGCTTCATTAAGAAGGATTTTTTTCCTTTGCAAAAGGTGCATGCCACGATAACAGCGTGTGACGAAATAAAAAACTTTCAATAACTTTTCATTTTCAACATCTTAAGATGAATCACACCAAGTTTGAAGATGATCGGATAAACTCTGTAGGAGGAGTTTGTTAAAATATGACCCCTATGAAATGGCCAAAAAAAATGGCAACACATTCCAAAGTAAATCAAAATGGCGGACGTCCTGTTAGGTTTAGCATATGGTTCAAAAAGAGTTTTTTGTACCTCGAGGGCTGTTGTATACCTCTACAAATTTTGGTAACTCTAGGTGAAACGTACAGCCGGGTATGCTTTGTTAAAGAGGAGTTTTTTTAGCTCAAAATGTGATGCCCGGCCCCTGGGGGACTTCCTGTTGGGTTTAGCACAGGGCACCAAGAGACTTTTTTGTACATCTTGGGCTGTTACATATATCTACAAATTTTCGTAGCTCTAGCTGCTTCGTACAACTGGCAATGCTTCTTTAAGGATATTTTTTTTCCTTTGCAAACAGTGCATGCCATGACAACAGCGTGCGACGAAATACAAAGCTTTCAATAACTTTTCATCTTCAACATCTTAAGATGAATCACACCAAGTTTGAAGATGATCGGATAAACACTGTAGGAGGAGTTCGTTAAAATAAGGCCCCAATGAAATGGCCAAAAAAATGGCAACACGTTCCAAAATAAGTCAAAATGGTGGACTTCCTGTTAGGTTTAGCATATGGTTCAAAAAGAGTTTTTTGTAGGTCATAGTCTGTTACATATGTGTACCAATTTTCGTAGCTCTAGATTAAACGTACTACCGGCAATGCCTCGTGAAGTAAGAATTTTTAAACTCTAAATTTGATGCGACGCCGCCGTCATATAGTATATCAAAAACTTTTCATTTTTCACAATGATGTTGTCCCAGGTGTTGAGATGGTACATCCCAAGTTTGAAGTCAATCGGGTTAACCGTGTAGGAGAAGCGGGCAAAAGTATGACCCCTGTAAATGTGCAAAAATTGGCAAAAATTGGACATTTAAATACTCATACCTCACTTTCTGTCTATTTTAGGGTACACACTTCAAAGAGGTTTTTGTTCATTGGGATGTGCTACAGGTGCCACACAATTTTCATAGCCGTCGGACAATCGTAGCGGGACAGGGATCCGTTTAACCTATGTAGGGGGCGCTAAGGAGCCATTTTTCTGTTATCATGTATGGCGACTTTAAAATATCAAATTTTTCGCCAGGCCTGATGTGCGTGTAAAGTTTGGTGAGTTTTCGGTCACGTTTAGTGTCTCAAAAATGTGATCGTTTGCGGAGAAGAAGAATAATAATAATAACTAGAGCTGCGAGCAGCTATAAAGGGCCCTCGCAACCTGGGCCACGTTGGGGTACTTGCACGTCGGGGTACTGGCACGTTGGGGTACTGTCAAATCGGACAAGGACCATCTAAAATGTTTTTGACAAGCTTTGTGAGTGCAAAAGGCCAAAGATGGTGTGCAATTCCCAAAATAAATTCAAAATGGCGGACTTCCTTTTAGGTTTAGCATACGGCTACAGAATACTTTTTGTAGGTCTTAAGCTAATAGGTATGCCTCCCAGTTTTCACAAATCTAGGTCAAGTCATCTTTAGTTGTGTATCGCTTGAATCATACAATTGGAAATGCTCCATAAAAATGCATAGAGGGCGCTATTGAGCACAACGTTGGGTTACTTGCACGTCAGGGTACTGGCACGTTGGGGTACTGTTACATGGAACAAGGACCATTTAAAATGTTAGTTTTTTCCATGCCTTGTTTGTGCAAAGTTTAATGAAAGAGGCCAAAAATGATGTATAATTCCCAAAATAAAATCAAAATAGCGGACTTCCTCTTTGGTTTGGCAAATGGCTACATAATACTTTTTTGTAGGTATTCTGCTGATAGGGGTCTGTCCTAATTTTCACAAATCTAGCAGAATCATACAATCGGAAATACTTCATAAAAATGTCTAGAGGGCGCTATTTATTGCAAATTGCACAATAAATCTCTAAAAATTCATGTTCATGACAAGTCTGATGTGTTTGCAAAGTTTCATGAGTTTTCACACATGTATAGATAAAAAAACAAAGCAGCACTTTACTTGGCAAACAATGCATCGCTATAGCAGCAGCGTGCGACAAAATAAAACTTGCGATAACTTTGCATCTTAAACATCTTACGATGAAAGACACCAAGTTTGAAGACGGTCGGATGAACTTTGTACGAGGAGTTCGTTAAAATATGACCCCTGAAAAAGGCCACAAAAAATGGCAACAAATCCCATCGTAAATCAAAATGGCGGACTTCCTGTTTGGTTTAGCACATGGTTCCAAGAGACTTTTTTGTACATCGTAGGCTCTTATGTATGCCTGCAAATTATCATCGCGCTAGGTGAAACGTACAACCGGGAATGCTTCGTTAAAGAGGAGTTTTCTAGCTCAAAATGTGATGCCCGGCCCCTGGGGGACTTCCTGTTGGGTTTAGCACATGGCACCAAGAGACTTTTTTGTACATTGTGGGCTGTTACATATGTCTACAAATTTTTGTAGCTCTAGCTACTTCGTACAACTGGGAATGCTTCATTAAGAAGGATTTTTTTCCTTTGCAAAAAGTGCATGCCACGACAACAGCGTGCGACGAAATAAAGAGCTTTCAATAACTTTTCATCCTCAACATCTTAAGATGAGTCACACCAAGTTTGAAGATGATCGGATAAACTCTGTAGGAGGAGTTCGTTAAAATAAGACCCCTACGAAATGGCCCAAAAAATGGCAACACATTCCAAAGTAAATCAAAATGGCGGACGTCCTGTTAGGTTTAGCATATGGTTCAAAAAGAGTTTTTTGTACCTCGAGGGCTGTTATATACCTCTACAAATTTTGGTAACTCTAGGTGAAACGTACAGCCGGGTATGCTTTGTTAAAGAGGAGTTTTTTAGCTCAAAATGTGATGCCCGGCCCCTGGGGGACTTCCTGTTGGGTTTAGCACAGGGCACCAAGAGACTTTTTTGTACATCTTGGGCTGTTACATATGTCTACAAATTTTCGTAGCTCTCGCTGCTTCGTACAAATGGGAATGCTTCTTTAAGGATATTTTTTTTCCTTTGCAAACAGTGCATGCCATGACAACAGCGTGCGACGAAATACAAAGGTTTCAATATCTTTTCATCTTCAACATCTTAAGATGAATCACACCAAGTTTGAAGATGATCGGATAAACACTGTAGGAGGAGTTCGTTAAAATAAGACCCCAATGAAATGGCCAAAAAAATGGCAACACGTTCCAAAATAAATCAAAATGGCGGACTTCCTGTGAGGTTTAGCATATGGTTCAAAAAGAGTTTTTTGTAGGTCATAGCCTTTTACATATGTGTACAAATTTTCGTAGCTCTAGATTAAACGTACAACCGGCAATGCTTCGTGAAGTAAGAATTTTTAAACTCTAAATTTGATGCGTCGCCGCCGTCATATAGTATATCAAAAACTTTAGATTTTTTACAATGATGTTGTCCCAGGTGTTGAGATGGTCCATCCCAAGTTTGAAGTCAATCGGGTTAACCGTGTAGGAGAAGCGGGCAAAAGTATGACCCCTGTAAATGTGCAAAACTGGGCCAAAATTGGACATTCAGATGATCATACCTCACTTTCTGTCTATTTTAGGGTACACACATCAAAGAGGTTTTTGTTCATCTGGATGTGCTACGGGTGCCACACAATTTTCGTCGCCATAGGACAATCGTAGCGGGACAGGGATCCGTTTAACCTATGTAGGTGGCGCTATGGAGCCATTTTTCTGTTATCATGTATGGCGACTTTAAAATATCACATTTTTCGCCAGGCCTGATGTGCGTGTAAAGTTTGGTGAGTTTTCGTTCACGTTTAGCGTCTCAAAAATGCGATTGTTTGCGGAGAAGAATAATAATAAGAATAATAATAATAATAATAATAACTAGAGCTGCGAGCAGCTATAAAGGGCCCTCGAAACCCGGGCCACGTTGGGGTATTTGCACGTCGGGGTACTGGCATGTTGGGGTACTGTCAAATAGGAAACCATCTAAATTGTAAACGTTTTTGCCATGCTTTGTGTTTTTAAAGTTTCATGGAAAGGCCAAAAACGATGCACAATTAACAAAATAAAATCAAAATGGATTGGCACATGGCTATATAGAATACTTTTTGAATATATTCGGCATGCCTGCCAATATTCACACATCTAGCTGAATCATATAATCGGAAAGACTTCATAAAAATGTCTAGAGGGCGCTATTGAGCCATTTATTACAAATAGCACAACAAATCTCTAAATAAAATATTCATGTTCTAGACAGGTCTGGTGCGTGTGCAAAGTTTTGTGAGTTTTCACCCATATTTAGACTCTCAAAAAAGCATTTTTCTTCACAAACAATGCATGGCTACAGCAAAGGCGTGTGACAAAATAAAAAAATTCAATAACTTTTCATCTTAAATATCTTAAGATGAAACACGCCAAAGAATGAAGACGATCTGATAAGTTCTGTTGAAAATATGACCCCTATAAAAGGCCCCAAAAAATGGCTACAAATACCAAAGTAAATCAAAATGGCAGACTTCCTTTTTGATTCAGCATATGGCTTTAGAAACCTTTTTGTAAGTCTTAGGCTGATAGGTATCCAAATTTTTACAAATCTAGCTGAATCATAAAACACAAAACATTTGCAAAAGCTTCATAAAAATGTCTAGAGGGCGCTATTGAACCATTTATTGCAAATTGAATAAGAAATCTCTAAAATATTCATGCTGATGACAAGCCTGATGTGTGTGTAAAGTTTCATGAGTTTTTGCACATGTTTAGACCAAAAAAAAAAAGTAACATTTTACTTGGCAAACAATGCATCGCCATGACAACGGCGTGCGACAAAATAAATAACTTTCGATAACTTTGCATCTTAAACATCTTAAGATGAAGCACACCAAGTTTAAAGACAGTCGGATAAATTTTGTAGGAGGAGTTCGTTAAAATATGACCCCTAAAAAAGGCCACAAAAAATGGCTACAAATCCCAACGTAAATCAAAATGGTGGACTTCCTGATTGGTTTAGCATATTGCTCCAAGAGACTTTTTTTGTACATCCTGAGCTCTTATGTTTGCCTGCAAATTATCATAGCTTTAGGTGTTTAATCAAAACGCAAAATATGGTGTGCAATTCCCATGCGTTGCTATGGCAACAGCGTGTGACAAAATAAACAACTTTCGATTACTTTGCATCTTAAACATCTTAAGATGAAACATACCAAGTTTGAAGACAGTCGGATAAATTTTGTAGGAGGGGTTCGTTAAAATATGACCCCTGAAAAAGGCCACAAAAAATGGCAACAAATCCCATCATAAATCAAAATGGCGGACTTCCTGTTTGGTTTAGCCCATGGTTCCAAGAGACTTTTTTGTACATCGTGGGCTCTTATGTATGCCTGCAAATTATCATAGCGCTAGGTGAAACGTACAACCGGGAATGCTTAGTTAAAGAGGAGTTTTTTAGCTCAAAATGTGATGCCCGGCCCCTGGGGGACTTCCTGTTGCGTTTAGCACATGGCACCAAGAGACATTTTTGTAGATCCTGGGCTGTTACATATGTCTACAATTTTTCGTCACTCTAGCTGCTTCGTACAACTGGGAATGCTTCATTAAGAAGGATTTTTTTCCTTTGCAAAAAGTGCATGCCACGATAACAGCATGTGACGAAATAAAAAACTTTCAATAACTTTTCATTTTCAACATCTTAAGATGAATCAGACCAAGTTTGAAGATGATCGGATAAACTCTGTAGGAGGAGTTTGTTAAAATATGACCCCTATGAAATGGCCAAAAAAAATGGCAACACATTCCAAAGTAAATCAAAATGGAGGACGTCCTGTTAGGTTTAGCATATGGTTCAAAAAGAGTTTTTTGTAAATCGAGGGCTGTTATATACCTCTACAAATTTTGGTAACTCTAGGTGAAACGTACAGCCGGGTATGCTTTGTTAAAGAGGAGTTTTTTTTTTTAGCTCAAAATGTGATGCCCGGCCCCTGGGGGACTTCCTGTTGGGTTTAGCACAGGGCACCAGGAGACTTTTTTGTACATCTTGGGCTGTTACATATGTCTACAAATTTTCGTAGCTCTAGCTGCTTCGTACAACTGGCAATGCTTCTTTAAGGATATTTTTTTTCCTTTGCAAACAGTGCATGCCATGACAACAGCGTGCGACGAAATACAAAGCTTTCAATAACTTTTCATCTTCAACATCTTAAGATGAATCACACCAAGTTTGAAGATGATCGGATAAACACTGTAGGAGGAGTTCGTTAAAATAAGACTCCAATGAAATGGCCAAAAAAATGGCAACACGTTCCAAAATAAATCAAAATGGTGGACTTCCTGTTAGGTTTAGCATATGGTTCAAAAAGAGTTTTTTGTAGGTCATAGCCTGTTACATATGTGTACCAATTTTCGTAGCTCTAGATTAAACGTACAACCGGCAATGCCTCGTGAAGTAAGAATTTTTAAACTCTAAATTTGATGCGCCGCCGCCGTCATATAGTATATCAAAAACTTTTCATTTTTCACAATGATGTTGTCCCAGGTGTTGAGATGGTACATCCCAAGTTTGAAGTCAATCGGGTTAACCGTGTAGGAGAAGCGGGCAAAAGTATGACCCCTGTAAATGTGCAAAAATTGGCAAAAATTGGACATTTAAATACTCATACCTCACTTTCTGTCTATTTTAGGGTACACACTTCAAAGAGGTTTTTGTTCATTGGGATGTGCTACAGGTGCCACACAATTTTCATAGCCGTCGGACAATCGTAGCGGGACAGGGATCCGTTTAACCTATGTAGGGGGCGCTAAGGAGCCATTTTTCTGTTATCATGTATGGCGACTTTAAAATATCAAATTTTTCGCCAGGCCTGATGTGCGTGTAAAGTTTGGTGAGTTTTCGGTCACGTTTAGTGTCTCAAAAATGCGATTGTTTGCGGAGAAGAATAATAATAAGAATAACTAGAGCTGCGAGCAGCTATAAAGGGCCCTCGCAGCCTGGGCCACGTTGGATTCCTTGCACGTTGGGGTACTTGCATGTTAGGGTACTGGCACGTTGGGGTACTGGCACGTTGGGGTACTGGCATATTGGAAGCAAAATTTCTTTGAAAATGGCATAATAAACATTTACATGTAGAATATTTTTTTTGCCAGTGTGTGTCAAGCTCAACGGGTTTTGGTGATTGTTAAGACCTGCAAAAATCAGCGTCCTTTTTTATTTTTAGGCAATGAGTTGCCCTGATTGGTATTTTTTGTAAAAGTGTATATATACATCATCGCTCGTTGTACTCATTGCACAATGTTACTTTTATTGTCCAAAGGGGCAATCAAAAATGAATAAAACAAAATGGAAACGTACATACGTTTGGATCGGTGTGAAGCCAGTGAACAATTTGAGTGGTGGAAACTAAAAGAATATTCATAAATGACTTAGTCATCACACTTAGAATGAGTTTACATTTTTTTGTACAAAATACCGTATGTGGGTTTTTTTTTTTATATAAGCCTCAAGGGCTAGGTGGCGCTGTATTTCTAACTGAATGTTGTCATCGAGATACCTTCAGGCCTTGATTATAAGCATACATGTCAAGTGTGGGATTTTTTTTGGAGCATGTACCGTGGAGTTATTAAGCATATCCTTCATTCACGATATTGCATTTAATGTCCACAGAGGCTATCAAAAATAAATAAAAATATATATATGTTTGGATAAGTCTGATGCCAGTGAACATTTTGAGTGGTGGAAACTAAAAGAATATTCATAAATGACTTAGTTATCACACTTAGAATGAGTTTACATTTTTTGTACAAAATACCGTATGTGGGGTATTTTTTTTTTTATGCCTCAAGGGCTAGGTGGCGCTGCATATATAACTGAATGTTGTCATAGAGATAGCTTCAGGCCTTGACAATAAACATACATGTCAAGTTTGGGATTTTTTGGAGCATGTACCGGGGAGTTATTAAGCATATCCTTTTTCAGTGCGAAACACAAATTTTGATGCCCCGCCTTCATCATATAGTATTTCGAAAGGTCAAGATTTTTCCCCCTGTCGTTGGCTCAGGTCTTGACATGGTCCAGGTCAAGTCTTAACTCAGTCAGATGAAACGTGTAGGAGAAGTGGGCAAAAGTCTGCCCCCTGTGAATGTGCAAAAATCTCAAAAATGGGACATTCAAAAATTCGTAGCTCACTTCCTGTTCATTTTAGCACATGGGTACAAGAGACTTTTTTGTAGGTCTTGGGCTCCCTCATACACCTAAAAATATTCGTCATTCTTGCTTAAACGTACAACCGGGGCTGCTTCATTAAAAACCTCTAGGGGGCGCTATTGAGTCATTTTTGTAAAAATAGCACAATCAACAATAAAATATTGCTCATTTTACCAGGCCAGATGTGTGTGCCAAGTTTCATGAGTTTCTGTGCATGTTTAGACCCTCAAAACTGGCGTTGTTTTCTTGGCGAACAGCGCTTAGCCACACCCACAGCAATTCGCGAAAACTCACAAACTTCGTGTTGTGACATCATGAAGGCCGAAACCCTCATCTGAGCAAATATGAGGTAGGTCCAGTTAACGTGTTTGGAGAAAAACGTAGAAGAAAATTCGTAAGAAAAAAAATTGCCACTAGGTGGCGCTATCAGTTAGATGAAATATAAGTCAGTAGATGTCTTTAGGGCTGGACTCTCATCAAATGTGTGAAATTTTGAGAAGATAGGATCATCTCGGTCAAGTTAATGCAGCTTTTATTTTCACGAAAAATCTTCAGACTTTGCGTCACCGTAGCGGCCACGCCCTTTGGCGAAAAGTTACAATATTCGGTGTGGGGCATGATCAACATCTTAAGGCTTTTCTGACCAATTTTCAAATGGATCC
The DNA here is from genome assembly GCF_051991245.1 of Festucalex cinctus. Lineage (NCBI taxonomy): Eukaryota > Metazoa > Chordata > Actinopteri > Syngnathiformes > Syngnathidae > Festucalex > Festucalex cinctus. The sequence goes on along the minus strand of NC_135426.1, from coordinate 1,094,263 downwards.
CTTCAACAAGCTCAGCACAGTAGCTAAAAACGTAAAGTATGACATTTATTGTAACCACTAGGTGGCGCTATATGTATAACTGAATTTTATCATATAGATGTTTTCAGGCCGTGACTATTACGTTGCCTGAGAAGTTTGAGATTTTTTGGAGCTTGAACATGGGAGTTATTAAGCATTTGCTCTTTCTGGACAAATGAAATTTTAAAGGCAATATTTGATGCCCCGCCCCCGTCATATAGTATTTCAAAAAGGCAAGATGTTTTGCCCAGTTGTTCTCTCAGGTCTTGAGATGATAAATGCCAAGTTTGAAGTCAATTGGATGAAAAATGTTTGCAAAGGGGGAAAAAGCATGACCACAGTGAATGTGCCAAAATAGGCCAAAATTGGACATAAAAAAATTCATAGCTCACTTCCTGTACATTTTAGCTACATGGTCCCAATAGACTTTTTTGTGCGTCTCGGGGTGCTACACGTGCCTGCCAATTTTTGTTGCTCTAGCTCAAACGTGCCAGGCTTGGTTTTTATTTTTCTACGCTAGGGGGCGCTATCGAGTCGCATTGTTATGACGACTTAATAATATCAAATTTTTCGCCGGGCCTGAGGAGTGTGCAAAGTTCGGTGAGTTTTCGTGAATGTTTAGGTACCCAAAATCGCGATCGTTTGCGGAGAATAAAGAAGAAGAAGAATAATAATAATAACTAGAGCTGCAAGCAGCTATAAAGGGCCCTCGCAGCATGGGCTGCGTTGGGGTACTTGCACGTTGGGGTACGCGCACGTTGGGGTACGCGCACATTGGGGTACTGGCATATTAGGAGCAAAATTTCTTTGAACATGCCATGATAAACCTTTACATGTGAATTTTTTTCTGCCAGGTGTGGTGTGTGTCAAGCTCAATGGGTTTTGGTTATTGTTAAGATCTGCAAAAAAATGCGTCCTTTTTTATTTTTAGGGACTGAGTTGACCTGACTTTTTTTTTTTTACAAAAGTATATATACCCATCATCGCACAATCATTGCTTTTATTGTCCATAGAGGCGGATCAAAAAAAAATGAAACGAAATAAAAAAAAAGTACATATGTTTGGATCGGTCTGATACCAGTGAACATCTTGAGTAGTGGAAAGTAAAAAAATATACTTAAATGACTTAGTTATAGCACAAGTTCACAAATTTTGTTCAAAATACCGTAAGTGGGGTTGTTGTTGTTTTTTATGCCTCAAGGACTAGGTGGCGCAGTATTTAAAACTGAATGTTGTCATAGAGATACCTTCAAGACTTGACTATAAATATACATGTCAAGTTTGGGATTTTTTGTAGCATGTACCGGGGAGTTATTAAGCATATCCTTCATTCACGATACTGCTTTTAACGTCCATAAAGGCTCTCAAAAATAAATAAAAATAAATAAAAAGTATGTATGTTTGGATAGGTCTGATGCCAATGAACATTTTGAATGGTGGAAAGTAAAAGCATATTCATAAATGACTTAGTTATCACACTGAGAATGAGTTTACAATTTTTGTAAAAATACCGTAAGTGGGGTATTTTTTTTTCATGGGTCAAGGGCTCGGTGGCGCTGCATATATAACTGAATGTTGTCATAGAAATAGATTCAGGCCTTGACTATGAACATACATGTCAAGTCTGGGATTTTTTGGAGCATGTACCGGGGAGTTATTAAGCATATCCTTTTTCAGCGCGAAACACAAATTTTGATGCCCCGCCCTCATCATATAGCATTTTGAAAAGTCAAATTTTTTCCCCCCTGTCGTTGGCTCAGGTCTTGACATGGTCCAGGTCAAGTCTGAAGTCAGTCGGATTAAACGTGTAGGAGAGGTGGGCAAAAGTATGCCCCCTGTAAATGTGCTAAAATCGTAAAATATGGGACATTCAAAAATTCGTAGCTCACTTCCTGTTCATTTTAGCATATGGGTTCAAGAGACTTTTTTGTAGGTCTTGGGCTCCCTCATACACCTAAAAATTTCCAAAGATCTTGCTTAAACGTACAAGCAGGGCTGCTTCGTTAAAATTTTCTAGGGAGCGCTATTGAGTCATTTTTTGAAAAATAGAACATTCTACGATAAAATATTGCTCATTTTGCCAGGCCAGATGTGTGCGCCAAGTTTCATGAGTTTCTGTGCATGTTTAGACCCTCAAAACCGGCGTTGTTTTCTTGGCGAACAGCGCTTAGCCACGCCCACAGCGATTCACGAAAACTCACAAACTTCATGTTGTGACATCATGAAGGCGGAAACCCTCATCTGAGCAAATATGAGGTAGGTCCAGTTAACGTGGTTGGAAAAAAAACATTGAAGAAAAATCCTAAGAAAAAAAATCGCCAGTAGGTGGCGCTATCAGTAAGATGAAATATAAGTTCGTAGATGTCTTTAGGGCTGGACTCTCATCAAATGTGTGAAATTTTGAGAAGATAGGATCATCTCGGTCAAGTTCATGCAGCTTTTATTGTCACGAAAAATCTTCAGACTTTGCGGCACCATAGCGGCCACGCCCTTTGGCGAAAAGTTACAATATTCGGTGTTGGGCATGATCAACATCTTAAGGCTTTTCTGACCAATTTTCAAATGGATCCCTTCAACGAGCTCAGCGCAGTAGCTAAAAACGTAAAGTATGACATTTATTGTCACCACTAGGTGGCGCTATATGTATAACTGAATTTTATCATATAGATGTTTTCAGGCCGTGACTATTACGTTGCCTGAGAAGTTTGAGATTTTTTGGAGCTTGAACATGGGAGTTATTAAGCATTTGCTCTTTCTGGACAAATGAAATTTTAAAGACAATATTTGATGCCCCGCCCCCATCATATAGTATTTCGAAAAGGCAAGACTTTTTGCCCAGTTGTTCTCTCAGGTCTTGAGATGATAAATGCCAAGTTTGATGTGAATTGGATGAAAAATGTTTGCAGAGGGGGAAAAAGCATGACCACAGTGAATGTGCCAAAATAGGCCAAAATTTGACATAAAAAAATCATAGCTCACTTCCTGTACATTTTAGCTACATGGTCCCAATAGACTTTTTTGTGCGTCTCGGGGTGCTACACGTGCCTGCCAATTTTCGTTGCTCTAGCTCAAACGTGCCAGGCTTGGTTTTTATTTTTCTACGCTAGGGGGCGCTATAGAGTCGCGTTGTTATGACGACTTCATAATATCAAATTTTTCGCCGGGCCTGAGGAGTGTGCAAAGTTTGGTGAGTTTTCGGGAATGTTTAGGTACTGAAAAATGCGATCGTTTACGGAGAATAATAATAATAATAATAATAATAATAATAACTAGAGCTGCGAGCAGCTATAAAGGGCCCTCGCAGCCCGGGCCACGTTATGGTCCTTGCACGTTGGGGTACTTGCACGTTAGGGTACTGGCATGTTGGGGTACTGGCATATTGGAAGCAAAATTTCTTTGAAAATGGCATAATAAACGTTTACATGTAGAATATTTTTTTTTCCAGTGTGTGTCAAGCTCAACGGGTTTTGGTGATTGTTAAGACCTGCAAAAATCAGCGTCCTTTTTTATTTTTAGGCAATGAGTGCCCTGATTGGTATTTTTTGTAAAAGTGTATATATACATCATCGCTCGTTGTACTCATTGCACAATGTTACTTTTATTGTCCAAAGGGGCAATCAAAAATTAATAAAACAAAATGGAAACGTACATACGTTTGGATCGGTGTGAAGCCAGTGAACAATTTGGGTGGTGGAAACTAAAAGAATATTCATAAATGACTTAGTTATCACACTTAGAATGAGTGTACATTTTTTGTACAAAATACCGTATGTGGGGTATTTTTTAAAAATTTTTTTATATAAGCCTCAACGGCTAGGTGGCGCTGTATTTATAACTGAATGTTGTCATAGAGATACCTTCAGGCCTTGATTATAAGTATACATGTCAAGTGTGGGATTTTTTTTGGAGCATGTACCGTGGAGTTATTAAGCATATCCTTCATTCACGATATTGCTTTTAATGTCCATAGAGGCTATCAAAAATAAATAAAAATATATATATGTTTGGATAAGTCTGATGCCAGTGAACATTTTGAGTGGTGGAAACTAAAAGAATATTCATAAATGACTTCGTTATCACACTTAGAATGAGTTTACATTTTTTGTACAAAATACCGTATGTGGGGTATTTTTTTTTCATGCCTCAAGGGCTAGGTGGCGCTGCATATATAACTGAATGTTGTCATAGAGATAACTTCAGGCCTTGACGATAAACATACATGTCAAGTTTGGGATTTTTTGGAGCATGTACCGGGAAGTTATCAAGCATATCCTTTTTCATTGCGAAACACAAATTTTGATGCCCCGCCCTCATCATATAGTATTTCGAAAAGTCAAAATTTTTCCCCCTGGCGTTGGCTCACGTCTTGACATGGTCCAGGTCAAGTCTTAACTCCGTCGGATGAAACGTGTAGGAGAAGTGGGCAAAAGTCTGCGCCCTGTGAATGTGCAAAAATTGTCAAAAATGGGACATTCAAAAATTCATAGCTCACTTCCTGTTCATTTTAGCATATGGGTCCAAGAGACTTTTTTGTAGGTCTTGGGCTCCCTCATACACCTAAAAATATTCGTCGTTCTTGCTTAAACGTACAACCGGGGCTGCTTCGTTAAAAACTTCTAGGGGGCGCTATTGAGTCATTTTTGTAAAAATAGCACAATCAACAATAAAATATTGCTCATTTTACCAGGCCAGATGTGTGTGCCAAGTTTCATGAGTTTCTGTGCATGTTTAGACCCTCAAAACTGGCGTTGTTTTCTTGGCGAACAGCGCTTAGCCACACCCACAGCAATTCGCGAAAACTCACAAACTTCGTGTTGTGACATCATGAAGGCCGAAACCCTCATCTGAGCAAATGTGAGGTAGGTCCAGTTAACGTGTTTGGAGAAAAACGTAGAAGAAAATTCGTAATAAAAAAAATTGCCACTAGGTGGCGCTATCAGTTAGATGAAATATAAGTCAGTAGATGTCTTTAGGGCTGGACTCTCATCAAATGTGTGAAATTTTGAGAAGATAGGATCATCTCGGTCAAGTTAATGCAGCTTTTATTTTCACGAAAAATCTTCAGACTTTGTGTCACCGTAGCGGCCACGCCCTTTGGCGAAAAGTTACAATATTCGGTGTGGGGCATGATCAACATCTTAAGCCTTTTCTGACCAATTTTCAAATGGATCCCTTCAACAAGCTCAGCACAGTAGCTAAAAACGTAAAGTATGACATTTATTGTAACCACTAGGTGGCGCTATATGTATAACTGAATTTTATCATATAGATGTTTTCAGGCCGCGACTATTACGTTGCCTGAGAAGTTTGAGATTTTTTGGAGCTTGAACATGGGAGTTATTAAGCATTTGCTCTTTCTGGACAAATGAAATTTTAAAGGCAATATTTGATGCCCCGCCCCCGTCATATAGTATTTCAAAAAGGCAAGATGTTTTGCCCAGTTTTTCTCTCACGTCTTGAGATGATAAATGCCAAGTTTGAAGTCAATTGGATGAAAAATGTTTGCAAAGGGGGAAAAAGCATGACCACAGTGAATGTGCCAAAATAGGCCAAAATTGGACATAAAAAAATTCATAGCTCACTTCCTGTACATTTTAGCTACATGGTCCCAATAGACTTTTTTGTGCGTCTCGGGGTGCTACACGTGCCTGCCATTTTTTGTTGCTCTAGCTCAAACGTGCCGGGCTTGGTTTTTATTTTTCTACGCTAGGGGGCGCTATCGAGTCGCATTGTTATGACGACTTAATAATATCAAATTTTTCGCCGGGCCTGAGGAGTGTGCAAAGTTCGGTGAGTTTTCGTGAATGTTTAGGTACCCAAAATCGCGATCGTTTGCGGAGAATAAAGAAGAAGAAGAATAATAATAACTAGAGCTGCGAGCAGCTATAAAGGGCCCTCGCAGCCCGGGCCACGTTGGGGTCCTTGCACGTTGGGGTACTTGCACGTTGGGGTACTGGCACATTCGGGTACTGGCATATTGGAAGCAAAATTTCTTTGAAAATGGCATAATAAACGTTTACATGTAGAATATTTTTTTGCCAGTGTGTGTATCAAGCTCAACGGGTTTTGGTGATTGTTAAGACCTGCAAAAATCAGCGTCCTTTTTTATTATTAGGCAATGAGTTGCCCTGATTGGTATTTTTTTGTAAAAGTGTATATACACATCATCGCTCGTTGTACTCATTGCACAATGTTACTTTTATTGTCCAAAGGAGCAATCAAAAATGAATAAAACGAAATGGAAACGTACATACGTTTGGATCGGTGTGAAGCCAGTGAACAATTTGAGTGGTGGAAACTAAAAGAATATTCATAAATGACTTAGTTATCACACTTAGAATGAGTGTACATTTTTTGTACAAAATACCGTATGTGGGGTATTTTTATTTATTTTTTATATAAGCCTCAAGGGCTAGGTGGCGCTGTATTTATAACTGAATGTTGTCATAGAGATACCTTCAGGCCTTGATTATAAGCATACATGTCAAGTGTGGGATTTTTTTTTTGAGCATGTACCGTGGATTTATTAAGCATAGCCTTCATTCACGATATTGCTTTTAATGTCCATAGAGGCTATCAAAAATACATAAAACTAAATAACAAAAATATGTATGTTTGGATAAGTCTGATGCCAGTGAACATTTTGAGTGGTGGAAACTAAAAGAATATTCATAAATGACTTAGTTATCACACTTAGAATGAGTGTACATTTTTTGTACAAAATACCGTATGTGGGGTATTTTTATTTTTTTTTATATAAGCCTCAAGGGCTAGGTGGCGCTGTATTTATAACTGAATGTTGTCATAGAGATACCTTCAGGCCTTGATTATAAGCATACATGTCAAGTGTGGGATTTTTTTTTTGGAGCATGTACCGTGGAGTTATTAAGCATATCCTTCATTCACGATATTGCTTTTAATGTCCATAGAGGCTATCAAAAATAAATAAAAATATATATATGTTTGGATAAGTCTGATGCCAGTGAACATTTTGAGTGGTGGAAACTAAAAAAATATTCATAAATGACTTAGTTATCACACTTAGAATGAGTGTACATTTTTTGTACAAAATACCGTATGTGGGGTATTTTTTTTTCATGCCTCAAGGGCTAGGTGGCGCTGCATATATAACTGAATGTTGTCATAGAGATAACTTCAGGCCTTGACGATAAACATACATGTCAAGTTTGGGATTTTTTGGAGCATGTACCGGGGAGTTATCAAGCATATCCTTTTTCATTGTGAAACACAAATTTTGATGCCCCGCCCTCATCATATAGTATTTCGAAAAGTCAAAATTTTTCACCCTGTCGTTGGCTCAGGTCTTGACATGGTCCAGGCCAAGTCTTAACTCAGTCGGATGAAACGTGTAGGAGAAGTGGGCAAAAGTCTGCCCCCTGTGAATGTGCAAAAATCGTCAAAAATGGGACATTCAAAAATTCGTAGCTCACTTCCTGTTCATTTTAGCATATGGGTACAAGAGACGTTTTTGTAGGTCTTGGGCTCCCTCATACACCTAAAAATATTCGGCGTTTTTGCTTAAACGTACAACCGGGGCTGCTTCGTTAAAAATTTCGAGGGGGCGCTATTGAGTCATTTTTGTAAAAATAGCACAATCAACAATAAAATATTGCTCATTTTACCAGGCCAGATGTGTGTGCCAAGTTTCAGGAGTTTCTGTGCATGTTTAGACCCTCAAAACTGGCGTTGTTTTCTTGGCGAACAGCGCTTAGCCACGCCTACAGCAATTCGCGAAAACTCACAAACTTCGTGTTGTGACATCATGAAGGCCGAAACCCTCCTCTGAGCAAATATGAGGTAGGTCCAGTTAACGTGTTTGGAGAAAAACGTAGAAGAAAATTCGTAAGAAGAAAAATTGCCACTAGGTGGCGCTATCAGTTAGATGAAATGTAAGTTAGTAGATGTCTTTAGAGCTGGACTCTCATCAAATGTGTGAAATTTTGAGAAGATAGGATCATCTCGGTCAAGTTAATGCAGCTTTTATTTTCACGAAAAATCTTCAGATTTTGCGTCACCGTAGCGGCCACGCCCTTTGATGAAAAGTTACAATATTCGGTGTGGGGCATGATCAACATCTTAAGGCTTTTCTGACCAATTTTCAAATGGATCCCTTCAACAAGCTCAGCACAGTAGCTAAAAACGTAAAGTATGACATTTATTGTAACCACTAGGTGGCGCTATATGTATAACTGAATTTTGTCATATAGATGTTTTCAGGCTGTGACTATTACGTTGCCTGAGAAGTTTGAGATTTTTTGGAGCTTCAACATGGGAGTTATTAAGCATTTGCTCTTTCTGGACAAATGAAATTTTAAAGGCAATATTTGATGCTCCGCCCCCGTCGTATAGTATTTCGAAAAGGCAAGATGTTTTGCCCAGCTGTTCTCTTAGGTCTTGAGATGATAAATGCCAAGTTTGAAGTCAATTGGATGAAAAATGTTTGCAAAGGGGGAAAAAGCATGACCACAGTGAATGTGCCAAAATAGGCCAAAATTGGACATTAAAAAATTCATAGCTCACTTCCTGTACATTTTAGCTACATGGTCCCAATAGACTTTTTTGTGCGTCTCGGGGTGCTCCACGTGCCTGCCAATTTTCGTTGCTCTAGCTCAAACGTGTCGGGCTTGGTTTTTATTTTTCTACGCTAGGGGGCGCTATAGAGCCGCGTTGTTATAACGACTTCATAATATCAAATTTTTCGCCGGACCTGAGGAGTGTGCAAAGTTTGGTGAGTTTTCGTGAATATTTAGGTACCCAAAATCGCGATTGTTTGCGGAGAATAAAGAAGAAGAAGAAGAATAATAATAATAATAATAATAATAATAATAATAATAATAATAATAATTTTTACAAAAACAATAGGGACCTCGCAGCGGTCGCTGCTCGGGCCCTAATAATAATAATAATAATAATTTTTACAAAAACAATAGGGACCTCGCAGCGGTCGCTGCTCGGGCCCTAATAATAAGAAGAATTCCTACAAAAACAATAGGGCCTCGCAGCGGCACCGCCGCCGCCGCTGCTCGGGCCCTAATAATAAGAATTCCTACAAAAACAATAGGGCCTCGCAGCGGCACCGCCGCCGCCGCTGCTCGGGCCCTAATAATATTTTTTACAAAAACAATAGGGACCTCGCAGCGGTAGCTGCTCGGGCCCTAATAATAATAATAATAATAATAATTCGAACCAAAAACAATAGGGACCTCGCAGCGGTCGCTGCTCGGGCCCTAATAATAATAATAATAATAATAATCCGATCAAAAAACAAGAGGGACCTCGCAGCGGTAGCTGCTCGGGCCCTAACTATAGATGCGAGCAGCTAAAAAGGGCCCACGCAGCCCAGGCCACGTTGGGGTACTTGCACGTTGGAGGACTGGCACATTGGAAGCAGAATTTCTTTGAGAATGGCATGATAAACCACTACATGTGGAATTTTTTTTTTCTGCCAGGTGTGATGTGTGTCAACCTCAATGGGTTTTGGTGATTGTTAAGATCTGCAAAAAATCAGCGTCTTTTTTTATTTTTAGGCAATGAGTTGCCCTGATTGGAATTTTTTTGCAAAAGTACATATACACATCATCGCTCTTACTCATTGCACAATGTTGCTTTTACTGTCCATAGAGGCTATCAAAAAAAATTAAACTAAATAAAAAAGTACATATGTTTGGATCGGTCTGATGCCAGTGAACATATTGAGTGGTGGAAAGTAAAAGAATATTCATAAATGACTTAGTTATCACACTTAGAATGAGTTTAAAATTTTTATAAAAATACCGTAAGTGAGGCTTTTTTTTTTTATGCCTCAAGGACTAGGTGGCGTTGTATTTATAACTGAATTTTGTCATTGAGATATCTTCAGGCCTTGACTATAAATATACATTTTAAGTATGGGATTTTTTGGAGTATGTACCCAGACACGGCGCTCCGCATACGCTTATCACGCACTGCGCGTAGGGCACCAACTGCCGAAGGGGGCACCAAAAAACAAATCAAGCCCGTAAAAATAATCATATTAGAAATTATAGTATCAGTGTCTAATATTTAAAATAAAAGCTTTTAAAGCATGTTAATAAATACAAAAAATAACGTAGCATTATTTACTCGACGAGCGGTATCGCTGGTCTACGTTGGTGCCCCCCCTCCCCTAGTACTGTAGTTGTTTGTTCCTATTAGGGAAAGGGGGAGGGGGGCGGAGTGCACTTTTGCTCCAACGAAGCAAACTACTAGGGAAAGGGGGAGGGGGTGAGGTGCACTTTATGCTTCAATCGCAAATTTGGCAGAAGTTTATTCTTGGATATCTGGACATGTCATCAAAAAGGCATCGAGAATTGGGGGCGGAAAAGAGGAAAAGAAAAAACAATGAGATGATGCTCGCGCGTCACTTGCAGGTATGACAATGACAATTTGTTTATTTTGTAGCAGCTACGTTTACATGACCACAGTTAGCAAAACAAAACAAAAACACTCCAAACCGCCGCAGTGGAATGGTTGTGACCAGCACGTTCATTATACGGTATGTTAAATGGAATGTGACGAGACAATATTGTTTCATATGGAACGGCCAAGAGCGGCATGTACTGGTGAAAGTGTAATTTGAAAATAATAATAATAATCATCTTAAGGCTAAGTAGATTTCCTCATTTCATATTCATAGTTTTAACATTATGTCCAGAATTTTTACATAGTGCCCTATCAGTCCTTCTCTAAAAAGGTAGATTATTAAAATTTTCATGTACCTGTGTTTTAAATATAGGCCTGCACAATACCATAATCCTAATCAATTTAGAAAATGTTTGTACCATGGTTGGTTCAAAACCATATTTCATTGTAGAATCCCTGAATATTGTCTTGTATTTCTGAATACAGGATCAATGCTTCAATATGTTCAAGGAGCATTTCATACCCTAACATAAATGCGGAAATTGCACAAAAGCTGTCATATGATGACCTGATAGCCGATTTTGCAGCCCAGAAATGTAGACATATGCCTCTGTAGGGCCTCTATTAACTTGCTTGCACTTTGTTTATTTCCAGATGTTCATTTGTTAATAGTAGTGGCATTGAGTTTATTTTAATTCATTTAGCTTTATTTATTTGAGTATTTGGTGTCATTGTTAGTTATATAAAGACTTATTATTTATCACTTATTTTTGTGAACATTTTTAAAACTTCAATATTGACACAAGTAGGGCTGGGTATCGATTCAGATTTCCAGAATCGATTTAATTCGATTCACAAGGGCCCGATTCAATTCATGATTCACAACGATTTTCGATTCAGTTGAGGAATTTATGCAGCACATATTTTAGACAGTCAAAAGTACCAATGCTGCAAAGAGTAGAAACTTCTTGCTCTAATTTAATGCATTAGTAAGAATATTAATATTTACATGAGGAATTGAATCCATTGCAGTTACATTAATCTGTTTCATTTAACATGGCCTTATAAAAACACTAAATAATAATTTAAATAAATTACAACCACAGCACAGGCTGTGTAAATAAATTGACAAAAATGGGGGGGTCGATATATTGATACATGGTTTTATGTATCGATATTGGGATATGAAAAGGTGTATCGATATGATAGCGATATATCGATATTTCAAACCCAGCCCTACTTACAAGTTATTTTGTTTAATAAAGCAAAAGTGACAATTACTCAGATATTGTTCATTTCTACCAGGGGAGGGGTTATGGGGTGTGGGGACGGATGGTTGGGGGTGGGGTGGGGGGCACCACAAAACATTTATGCTTAGGGCACCAAAATGGCTAGCGCCGGCACTGCATGTACCTGGGAGTTATTAAGCATATCCTTCATTCGCGATATTGCTTTTAATGTCCATAGAGGCTATCAAAAATAAATACAACTAAATAACAAAAATATGTATGGTTGGGTAGTTCTGATGCCAGTGAACATTTTGAGTGGTGGAAAGTAAAAGAATATTCATAAATGACTGAGTTATCACACTTAGAATGAGTTTACATTTTTGTAAAAATACCTTAAGTGGGGTATTTTTTTTTTTTTATGCCTAAAGGCCTAGGTGGCGCTACATATATAACTGAATGTTGTCATAGAGATACCTTCAGGCCTTAAAGTGTATGGGACACGAAAAAAAGTCACCCTAAAAGTATTAAAAAAAAAAAAAAAAAGATACAAGTACAAATAATATGATTTCAATGATTACTGTGTTAAAAACGCAATGACAAGTGCTTGTAAAAATGAGATATTTATCGTGAATTTCCAAAACATGGCAGCTTACTGGACACTCTTTCGAGCCTGGACACTCGTGACGTCACCGCGAGTACGGAAGTTGGCGAAAACAATACGAGGATATGGAGAACTACACGGATAGTAAGGGGCTTTCTGAGGGGGAAAAAAAACTCAACCTACTTCAGCAGGATGGAAAAAAAGACGCCAAGAATATAAGGCTATAACGAGCTTGTTAATTGATGGAAAAGAATGTAAAGATAAGCAAAGTATTGAGAAGGAGGTTTTTGCATTTTATAGTAATCTCTATTCATCTGTTCACTCATCTTCCGATGTAACCATCTTTTTTGACCAAATTGCAAATCTCCAGCCAAGCATTGATGTTACATTTAAAGATATATGTGATTCAGATTTAAAATTGGAAGAACTTGATGCGGTCAGTTTGAGACTGTCCATCAACAAAAGTCCTGGTTCCGATGGGCTCACGGCCAATTTCTACCATTTCTTCTGGAGTGATGTCCAATGTTTATTGTTTAAAGCTATACAAGAATGTATCGAGAAACAAGAACTGATGCCGAGTATGAAGCAAGGACTGATAACACTAATTCCTAAACACAACAAAGATAAAAGATTATTGGACAATTTAAGACCTATCACACTTCTCAATACCGATTATAAATTGCTATCTGGATGTTTAGCAGCTAGATTGAAACAAGGTTTGTCAAATCTTATTGATGAAACACAATCTGTTTTTTTGAGTGGACGTTCTATTCATAACAACATACGTTTGGTGTTAGATCTGGTTGATTATAGTCATATATTGTCGAGGGAGGGATTCATTCTCTTCCTTGACTTTTATAAGGTGTTCGATTCAGTCGAACACCCCTTCATATTGAATACTCTCAACTATTTTGGTTTTGGTCAGAAATTTATTAATCTGATTGGTATGTTATATAAGGACATTAATAGTTCTGTGGCTTTGGAACATGGTACCTGCCAAAGATTTCAAGTCAATAGGGGTATTAGACAGGGTTGTAACAGCTCGCCTTTGTTATTCATTCTAGTGGCAGAACTTTTAGCGATTAGGATAAAAAATAGTGGTATTGAAGGAATAAACATTTTCGAGAGAAAGATTTTAATTAGTCAATTTGCGGATGACACGACACTATTCTTAAAGAATGAAAGACAAATTCCTGAAGTTTTATCTTTGATTAATCAATTCTCCAGAGCATCAGGCCTAAAAACTAAATATTGATAAATGTGAATTGTTTGCCCTTCATGACCAACCAGCACCCTCAATATGTAACATTACCATTAAAACTAAAGTCACTTACTTAGGCATTGTTGTTACCAAAGACAGGGAATTAAGGGGAAAAGAAAATGTGTGCAAAAATGTAGATAAATGTAAATCCATTCTAAATTCTTGGCTACAGAGGGACATTTCTATATTTGGTCGGGTCTTGCTTTCTAAAATGGAAAGTCTCTCAAGAATTATTTATCCCGCCTTTTCTCTCGAAGTTTCTGAGAAAATGGCTAAACTCATCAATACTATAAACTTCCAATTTATTTGGAAAAAGAAATGTCAATATATAAGAAGAGCTGATGTGGTCAAAAGTATTGAAGAGGGAGGGTTGAATGCAATCGACTTTACAGTTATGAATGGTGCTTTAAAATTGAAATGGCTCAATTCATTTATTTTGCATAAAGATTCTTTTTGGTTTACCATTCCTAATGCGATTTTTCTAAAATTGGGTGGAATTGATTTTCTTTTGCGCTGTGATTATGATGTATGTAAATTGCCTGTGAAGCTGTCTGATTATCACCAACAAGTTCTTCGTTTCTGGAATCTGATATATAAGCACAATTTTACACCCCACAATTCACCCCTGTGGAATAACAACTATATTCTCGCCAATCGGAAGTCATTGTTTTTGGGACACTGGATGGATAAAGGGATTTGGGCTGTTACACATCTTATGAACGAACATGGTGATTTTTTAAATCAGACTTTTGTGTTAAATACAACCTTCAATGTTCATTTAGGGAATTTAATAGAGTTATTAAAGCCATTCCAGCCCAATTTAAAGCAATGACTCAGCAATTGGTGATACATTCTAATGTATCTGAAATGTGTTCACTATATTTGGAAGGAGTTTTCTTTGGGAGCAAACAATTGCCTAATACAGTTTTTAGGAGGGTATTAACTGAACGGTACTATCCGTTCTTACTTAAAAGAAAATATGTTCTACGGGATTACAGTGATGCTGATGCAAAAAGGATAAGGAAACGTTTCATATCATATCCGATTCCTCATAAAGCTAAAGAAGTTAATTTTAAAATATTAAATGATATTTATCCTTCTAACCACTTTTTGCATATAAGATTTATAGGGACAATAATTTGTGTGTATTTTGTGAGAATGACATCGAAACAGTGGAACATATCTTCTTTGATTGTGAACACATTTCAGAATTTTGGTGCGCTGTACAAAGCTGGTTATTATCCAAAAACATTACACTGTGTCCTTTTAATTGGATGTCAGTTAAAGTTGGAATTTTGTTACAGGAAAAGAATTTGGACTTTTTGGTTAACAATTTAATTTCTCTTGCAAAACATTTTATTCATAGATGCAGATACCTCAAGGTGAAGCCTCACATCAATAGTTGGAAGAATGATCTCAAATTGTACAAAAAAATCATTGTATTTCATGACTAACAGAACTGCCCAGAGACTATTTTCTTTACTGGACCAGTACCTTCTTTTGGACTTAATTCCTCACTTATTATTATTATTATTTATTTTTCTTTTTTTTTGTTTACTGTTGTTCAACTGCGAAGTGTATAGTTTGTGACAAAGTGTGCCTTAATTGTTTGTAATTTTGAATGAGTAATAAAAAATAAAAATAAAAATAAATTAAAAAAAAAAAAAGTAAGGGGCTTTCTGACTCGCTATCAAGTGTAGAGTTGGAATTTGACGTCCCCGACTACACAAGCAGTCTTCAGACGAAGATATTTCAGCCCAGGAATGTATCCAGCTGTATCGGTTTGAGCCTTTTCTTAATGAAGGTGCTGGTGCAACCCTGTCCGGTCGTCTGCGTTACAATGAAGGTGGCTGTGACCAGTTTCAAACTGCCGAGGTAGAGGACGACGTCGGCAGGCTCCAGAACACAGAATGGTAAATCTTACTCTTCATTTTAAAAGGAAATTATGGACAAACAATGCTGTTTATATTTTTGTATGGGTGAAATAGCTTTGTGGCCAAAATGTAGCTTGGTTTAGTCCAATACGCTCAAATTATTATGCTTGTTATAGTAAAAAGCTAATTTATATTGGTAGTAGCAAAATAGAACTTATCCATCTTAAAATGCAAACCATAAACTAAATGCTGCTTACTCGCTGTCGTAAGAAGTGAAGCCACCACTGCCCCTTTTAGATTGGCACATGCCAACCACTGTGAGACTCAATTCGCAATGGAAAAAGTTTACAACATGCATTTTGGAAATTAGATTTACCTCATACCAGTCAGATGCATGACACTTTTTTTCTCCTAAAGTGCTTGAAATACATAATCCAAGTAATTTTCAAATAATGAACAAATTCTTTGTAAATGTTATAAATGGCTGGGGTAAAAAAAAAAAAAAAAAGTTGCTTGTGCTTTGCAGGTGTTCCTGTGGTAACTGTGAAGCAATGGCAGCAGTGAAGGAGAGCGTTTGCTGTCAGAGTCCGGAGCGCAGCAGAACCAGTGCATCACCCATCACTGGACGTTCAAAGCGGTGTGCCTCAGTGTGGAAGTCTTGTAGACCGCTTACCGATTCCTTCTTGTGTAGTGTCAGTAAAAAGGAGAACATTTCCATCGAATGACTACAAAGGATACCACGAAATATGATATAAATAAATGCAGTTATACAAAAGAAATACATGCCTTTTTCTTTTCATCCAAATTATAAATGAACAAATAGAGAACAATCAACTATGCCTATAAATTTACAATTTTATTTTACAAATGTACAAATTGCCTCTTGCGAGTCGTCAGTCAAACTATCCAGTGATTCATCTCCCACAAAAATAAAAAATAAAAAAAAATATCGAAAGGCAGTAGCTCATTGCGCTTCCTACAACTGGTCACAAAATCCAATATCCGAGTCTGAAATTGTCATGTCTAAAACTATTACTCCACTGAAAAAGTTAACGGTAAGTAAAGTGTGAATTGGATGACCGCACAGCCTCTGCCTAGTCTGGCTTCTGAAAGTCTGCACACAGTGGTCGGCGTTCATTCTGCATTTCCTGGTCCAGCGGCAGCTTTCAAGGAGTGTGTTCTCATCCAGATTGGCCCCCTGACAGATGGTCTCCTGACAGATGGTCTCCACAATCTTCTTAAGATCCTCCACATATTCTGTATTCTGTACATAATAATATACCCATTGAATTATTTAATCGTGTTGTACATATATGCAAAATAATTAGAATTTACTTTCATTTCTATTTCTACTTTTTCCCACTATGTTGTGATTAGATTGAATTCTAATTGTGGATGTTGATATTTCAAATAAAAAATACATATGAAATGTTGGCTGCCCCAGGACTTTGCGCACAATACAGGACCGTCTCGGAAAATTAGAATATTATGGCTTTTTTTTTTTTTTTTTTTTTTTTTTTTACTTGGTCTGAGGAAATATTCTAATATTTTGAGATAGGATATTTGAGCTGTAAACCATAATCAGAAATATTAAAACAATAAAAGGCTTGCAATATTTCAGTTGATTTGTAATGAATCCAGGTAATATTTACACCTATACAGCCATTTTATTCTTTGAAAAATGCACAATACATTTGTAAATTACATGTACATGACAAATTTGAACACTAGGTGGGGTGAGTAATTTGTTTTCCCATAAATTGGTGTGTTATCAATCATATATATTGTACAATAAATGTACTCACATTTTGGATGCAAACACCAGATACATCACCCAAATCATCTTCCAAACATGTCGCCTGTGTAGCAGTTTCATTCGACTCATACTCACTCCATAAGCATCTCATCCACCATCTGAAACAAAGTTTGAGCTGTTGTTAACTTCAACACATATGCACAGCACAATACATAATACAAAATAAAATAGACAACAAATTGAAAGCTAGCAGTTCCTCATTAGAAATTGGTACCTTTTCATTGACTGTATATTAATTTGGCAGTGGTTATTTTTGCCATGAGCTGCTAAAATAAGTGCTGTTAACTTTCTAGATTGTAGTTCTTACCCCACATTACAGCCAAGTGACAGCTTCAAGGGCCGGGAGCGGGTCAAACGAGTCTTCCTCGAAATGTGCGCTGTACAACATTGACGTTGGAGTCAGGTGTCCATTTATCTCTCGTCTGTTGTACTTGCTTTGTCCATTTTTCGCCAAGAGCTGCATCTTGAGGGAACTGAAAAAGGCTCACGCCACCCTCCCTTCGATTACAACAAAATCCGGCCACGCAACGAGACGGCATTGTAGAAATTCAGTTGATGATAAAACACACAGCAGTCAAAAGCTTGCAGTGGCAAAGCAAAGACGCTGACTTCCGTTCTTCCGCTGATGTAATATCCGATTCGGCCGCTGGAGCGCGCCAAATGGCCAGATTTTGCGTGGGTAAGTTAAAAATAAGGAAATACTCTTTTAATATGTTTTGACTCGACGAGCCACTCATTTTGTCGTGTGTATTATATCGTTCCAAACAACATATTAAAAAATGTCCTGAGCTGTCCCATACACTTTAAATATTAACATACAATGTCAAGTTTGGGATTTTTTGGAGCATGTACCGGGGAGTTATTAAGCATATCCTTTTTCATTTGAAAACATGTTTACAATTTTTGTAAAAACACCGTAAGTGGGGTATTTTTTTGTTATGCCTCAAGGGCTAGGTGGCGCTGCATATATAACTGAATATTGTCATAGAGGCCTTCAGGCCTTGACTATAAACATACATGTCAAGTTTGGGATTTTTTTGGAGCATGTACCCCGGGCAGTTATTAACAAATTTAAAACATATCATGTTTCTACTAAGTACTGTCTCAAATGTCCAGTTTTGATACTGTAAATGTATAGGATCGTATGCCGAGAAATGCTTCTTGGATGTAATAATATGGTGACCTCATGACTTCAAAATGTATTTATACAGATTGTCATGATTGGGTTTTGGTGCATGGCAGGTCTTTGTTTTCTTCATCTTGGCAGGTCAGGCGGGTGTGGCTGGCAGCTGATGGGACATACCTGGGCTCTATCAGATAATCAACTGTCCTGGATAAGAAGCCTGGTCTTCACCCAGGCTGGTGCCAGAGAATTCCATCCCATGTGTTAGTGTTGCACAGCATTTTTGTCTAGTGTGAATAGTTTTTGCATTTTGCCTTATGTGACCGAGAAGCCTTTTTAACCTGTTTTGCCCTGGATCTTTGTTTTTTGGTTATAGTCTTCTTTGCCAAGATCCTGCAGCCAGCCCACCCTCTCCCTGCCTGATTGCCTGCCTCCTGAGTTTTTTTGTTTTGTTTTGGGATTTTTCCAGACCTCAGCAAAATAAACTGTTTTCTACTACTTGTTGCCTCTGCATTCTGGGGTCCAACCTCAGACAATCCATAACACAGATCAGTGATCCCAGGCAGGTGGTGTCTAAAAAAAATTTCTGATTATTTTTATTTTTAAACTATTTTGGAAATTTTGTTTATTAGACTTTGAGCCACATTTCCACATTATAAAAACCAATATGTATAACATATCAGTAATATTGTATAGTTTTATTGTAATATGTTTAAGAAATTTGTAAATAAATCAAATGTATATTGGTTTCACATTCAAATGTTTGTGATGGTTGGATGTTTGAAAAAAAAAAAATGCATTTATATTTAAATAGGATAGTTTGGTTGATGTTATCCAGTAGTAAAATAAGCATCACATTGGTTTTACTGAAACCAAATTAAAAGGTCCAAAAACACATGATGTGAATCGTCATAACATCCTGGAACTACATCAAGGTAAGGATCGCAGGTTAAACTTGGTCTTTATTTTTATTTTTATTTTTTTTTTTAAGACAACCTGATGATTTATCCCCCACCTGCTGCCCAGTGCCAGCTGAGATAGGCGCCAGCACCCCCGCGACCCTTGTGAGGAATAAGCGTTCAAGAAAATGGATGGAACCTGATTTAACATTAATTTTTGACAGCTTTACTTTTAATATTGGTTCGTTGTGAATAATATATGTTTGACAGACATTTATATGTCTAATGGAGTTTAACTTTGGTATAAAAGTGAACATATAGCAAACGTCTACATTATATTACACGAGAGGTCTAGGCGTAGATGTCTAATAGACGTCTAACTTAGACGTCTAAAAAAACTTTCATTTTTAGATCATTTGTAGACCTTTTTTAGCCGTCTAAAAGACGTCTAAGCTTAGACGTCTAATAGACGTCTAGATGTAGACGTCTAAAAAACTTTCACTTTTAGACCATTTGTAGACCGTTTTTAGCCTAGACCTCTATTAGATGTCTTTTAGACCAAAAATTGCTGGGTGGGTTGGTATCGTATCGATACCAAAATTTGCAGTAACGCAAAGCACGAGCAGCTGGATCGTTCGGTCTTGGTGCGTTTATGCATCTCTACTTGAGGTGGGAGTCAGAAGCATCTCGTCGTTGGATTCCAAAACGTATGATGGTGTATGGCGAAATGTTTGTCGATTGATATGAGATGTTTAAAGTTGTTTTCAATGTGGTGTCTTTTTAGTAGTTCCTTCTAAACAGCAGTGAAATTCAGTCAACATGCAGTTTGTCAGAATTCTTTTTTTTTTTTTTTACTGTTGCAAAAAATATATACTGATTTGATTGTTGTTTAGCTGAGTAAACATTTGACATTATACTGTGATATTCAAATTTACAACCTGCTCTCAAGTCCATCCATCGTTTCAACATTTACGAGGATAACCTGAAGGCAGCACTCGTCCAAACAAGTAACTGACCCGGATGTGAACACTCCTGAAAGAGGAAAGAAGTTGTGTTTTTTTTTCCCACCACTAAATCCATCTTTCCTTCCATTGGGAAAAACAAAACTGTTTTATAGGCTTAATTGCTTTATTTTCAACAACAACAACAACAAATAAATTAAACAATCCAAACGTGCTCCTACACTGTAAAAAGCAAAAAATGCTGTTTTTACGGTAAAATAGCAGCAGCTGTGGTTTCCGAAAGTGTACCGTTAAAATTACGGTAATACTGTAATGCTGGCGAAAGAACCAGACCAAGTGTGTCGCTAACGGCTCGCTTTAATCAACTGATTTTAGCACAAAACAGCAGGCTCAAGAACAATAACTTAACAGCCAATAGAGCATAGCTTCATAAAACAAAACACAGTGATGCCTTCCGGGCCCGTCCAGCCCATCGGAAATTACTATACCCACACCCCACCCCTATAGGTCGCTACACTGCCCCCTCCTTTAACAAAAACCTCGTCCCGAGGGGTCACAAAAAAAAGTCTCTAAGGTGGCCTGGCAGCCTCCTTTGTCTTTGGGGCCACTCTGAGGCCTGCAGGCTTGGAACAGCCTGTGTAGCAACAGGCACTGAGTCTTCAAGTGTCACTTGTCCTGGAGGTGTTATTCGCATCCCGCTGGACCCGTGTCCGAGACCCAGGGAGCTGCTGTGGACGAGCATTCCCTCCATCAGGGGCCAGTCTGTCCCTGTGGAGTGCTACTCATCTACCACTAGGTGGCAGCTGTACCATATAAACCACCTCTCCCACTTTCTCCAACACTTCACAAGGTCCCACCCAGTGGCTGTCTAATTTAGGACACCTGCCTTTTTTTTATTTTTGGACTGTACACCCACACCAGTTCTCCAGCCCCAAAATCCCTCCCTCTGGCCCTCACGTCATAGTCCATAGTTCATAGTTTCTGGTCGCGAGCAAAGGCATGAGTTGACTCCAACCGGTCTTGGAGCCTCCTGGCGTACTCTGGTCCTGTTGGCACGGCCAGTGTATCAGGGGGTCTGCCGAAAGCCATTTCTGCTGGTGTCCGCAGCTCCCGCCCGAGCATAAGTAGTGCAGGTGTGCACAAAGTGAAATCCTGTACAGCAGACCTGTAGGCCGATAAAACCAAACGAAGATGTCTGTCCCAATCCCGCTGATGTTCTGCTGTGAGAATTGCAAGTTGTTTTGCCAAGGTCCGATTAAAGCGTTCGATGAGCCCATCGCTTTGAGGGTGCAGAGGTGTGGTGCGCGTATTCCGCATTCCTCGTCTCTCGCACATTTCAGTGAACACAGCCGACTCAAAGTTTCAGCCCTGGTCGCTGTGAATGACTTCGGCGGCCCCGAACCTTTTAAACATTCCCTCCACAAGAGCATCAGTCTCTGCCTCTTGGTCTGCGATGGCATACGCTTCCGGCCACTTCGTAAAATAGTCCATAGCAGCTAGTACATAACGGTTGCCCTTGTCGGTATGTGGAAATGGGCCCATTATGTCCACTGCAACTCTCTCCATAGGGGCCCCCACTTCCAGCTGTTGGAGAAGGGCGCAAGACTGATCTGGAGGACCTTTGTGTGCAGTGCAAAGGTCACAGCGGCGACAAAAGTCCTCAACATCTCTCCTGAGCTGACCCCAATAGAAACTTTGCCGGAGTCGGCGAAGTGTTTTTGACACACCGAAGTGCCCTGCACCCGCAGTCCCATGATAAGCCTTCAACACAGTCTCTCTCAGGGCCTTGGGGACAACCACCTGCCACCTCTCCTCCCCAGTAGCTGGTTCCTTCCAGGCTCTCTGGAGCACTCCATCCCTCACCCGGAGAGCCACGCTCTTTGCATACAGTCCTTTAGTGGCAGGCGAGTGCCCAGCTACCTCCTCCCACTGCGGCATTTGACCCGACTCGACCCATTGTAACACGGGTCGCAGATCAGTGTCCTGTTCTTGATGGTTTCTCCATTCAGGTGCGTCTGCAACTTGCACCTCTCTGCATACAGGCTCGATCTGATCATGCATGGGCTCCTGCTCCTCACCCCTGTGTTCTTTCTTGCGGGCCTCTCTCCTCTCACAGAAGCGGCAGCCAGCAAGAGCACAAGGGTGTCGCGACATAGCTTCAGCGTTAGCATGGTGAGCTCCAGCCCTGTGCTCCACTCGAAAGACATATGGCGCCAATTCTTCAAGCCAGCGTGCAATCTGTCCTTTGGGTTCTTTAAAGGACAAAAGCCACTGGAGTGCAGCGTGGTCAGTGCGTACAGTGAAGGGCACGCCGCGCAGATACTATCGAAAGTGGTGTATGGCTCGCACAATAGCAAGCAGTTCCCGACGAGTGACACAATATCGCCGTTCAGCCTTGTTGAAGGTTTTGATGAAGTATGCCACTACTTTTTCCCCCTCCGGCCCCACTTGACTCAAAACTGCCCCCATTCCAACATTGCTGGCGTCCGTGTCCAAGGTGAATGGCAGATTAAGATCTGGGGGAATGAGAATGGGAGACTCTGTCAACGCCCTCTTCAGAGCCAAAAGCCTGTGCGCACTCCGGCGTCCAATCAAAATGATTGTCCTTCCGCTGCAGGTGGAAGAGCGGCGCGGCTATACAGGAGAATCCCCGCACAAATCTCCTGTAGTAGGATGCTAGCGCCTGGAAACTCTTCAGCTCACGCAAGTTGTTTGGAATGGGCAAGTCCCTCACGGCCTGCACTTTTTCCTCCAAAGTGCTAATGCCCTCCCCTCCCACTTTGTGTCCCAGGAACTCAAGCTCTCTTCTCATAAAGCAGCACTTGTCAGGGTGAAGCTTGAGACCAGCGGTGGAAATTCTCTCCAGGACCCGCCGCAGGGCCCCCAAGGCTGTAAGGAAGGCATTCCCATGGACCAAGACGTCATCCAAATACACCAAGCATTCCCGCCGTGGAATGCCAGACAGCACTTTTTCCAAAAGCCGCTCAAATGTAGCTGGTGCATTGCACAGGCCAAAACAGAGCACATGAAACTGCCACAACCCTCTTCCGGTACAGAAAGCAGTCTTTGGCCTGGCTTCAGGGCTGAGAGGCACTTGCCAATATCCACTGCGAAGGTCCAATGAGGAAAACCAGGACGAGCCAGACACCTGATCCAGAGACTCATCAATGCGGGGCAGCAGGTAGGAGTCTTTTTTTTTTTTTTTTTGTCACACTGTTCAAGGGTCTATAATCCACACAGAACCTCTTTTTCACCGTCTTTTTCTTGTTGACCATGACAACCCCCGAGGCCCATGGATGCCCGCTTTCAACACCTCATCAATGCCGCTGTCCGCTTCTGCCTGAAGTGCTAGGGGAAGGCGACGGGGACGTTTCTTGATGGGCCTTACATCACCGGTGTCAATTTCATGCTGCACCAAGTCCGTCAGACCCACCTCTCACTGTGCCTGTGCTGCTCTCAACGTTGGCAGCAGTGACTTCGCGGCCTGGGTGGGGTGCACCATTTCAACCGTGGGGCCCCTGGAAAGGACAATGTGTTTTCTCCCAGGTCCAGCACACAGCGGGCTGTACGCAGAAAGTCCAACCCTATGATGCAGGGATCCCGTACAGCTGCGACCCACACCCGAAAGCACTTGAACAGTCCCCCGACTTGTATAGCCACCACCCCTCTTCCAAGCATAGGGGTTAGCTCGCCAGTTACTGTTCGGAGTTTGACTGCAGTGTATTCCAACGGTGCTCCAGCCGGGAACACATCAGGTCTCAACACAGTTGCAGTGGAACCAGTGTCGACAAGGGCTATACAAGGAGCCCCCACCAGGGTGATGGGGACATGGCAAAAGTCCCCCGCATGAGTCCAGCCCACCATCCTCACAGATTCAGCGCCGTCATCTGCTTCTGGGGAGAGTGGAGCCCTGGCCCCCTGTCTGTGTAGTTGGGCTCCCTCTCCAGGAAACAAGGTGAGTTGGGACACAGGTGCTGGGGTCTGTGCCGTCCGCCCTACACAGACCCCGGGGAGTTTCCCTGAGTACCAGCCCTCTTGGGACACTGTGGCCAGTCTGACCACACACCCAACACACTGGAGGGCCCCTGCGGGAACGACTACTGCTGCGTGGTGACTGCAGTGTGCTAGCACGAATAAGTTCAGTCAACTCATTCACCCATGCTGGTTTCTCCCGGTCATGGTCCACCTGTGCAGCAGAACGCACAACATGGCCACCTTCCACATGGTCACTGAGGTGTACCCTATGACTTCTCTCTCCATGGCCAGCTCCAGCGCCTCTTGAAGAGTCCGGGGGTGCGCCAATTGAGTCTGTATGCGCAGGTCTCTTGGGGTAATGGCCCGGATGAACTGGTCCCTGGCCAACTCGCTCTGCACGTCAGTTGGCGTATGGCAAGGCAAGGCAAGGCAAGTTTATTTGTATAGCACATTTCATACACAAGGCAACTCAATGTGCTTTACACGAGGAAAGACAACACATAAGCATCAAAAAACAATAGTTAACATTCAGAGGAAAAAAATAACTAAATAAAAATAGGTTACAAAATTTACTAAAAAAACAAAACAAAACAAAACAAAACAAAAAACAAAACACTTAATTAAAGCTGTTTAAAAGTCCCTAATCAAAGGTATCAGAAAAAAGCAAAGTTTTTAACCTGGATTTGAAAGCATTTACACTCGGGGCTGACTTCACTTCTGTTGGCAGCCTATTCCATCTGTGTGCAGCATAATAGCTAAATGCAGCTTCACCATGTTTGCTTCGAACTCTGGGTTCCACTAGTTGGCCCAAGTCTGTAGATCTCAGAGCCCTGCTGGGTTTGTACTCAATCAGCATTTCTTGGATATATTCAGGACCCAAACCATTTAGTGATTTATAGACGAGTAGCAGAACTTTAAAATCGATTCTACAGCTGACAGGGAGCCAGTGTAAATCCTTAAGTACTGGAGTAATATGTTCTGATCTTTTTGTTTTGGTCAGAACTCGAGCTGCAGCGTTCTGAATGAGCTGCAAGTGTCTCGTGTTCTTTTGAGAGAGTCCAGTCAGAAGACCGTTACAATAATCTAGTCTGCTGGAGATAAAAGCATGGATAAGCTTCTCTTGGTCTGCTTGAAGCATGCAGTCCTTCAGTCTGGATATGTTTTTCAGCTGGTAAAAGGCTGTTTTAGTGATGAATTTAATATGATTGCTGAAGGTCAGATCTGAGTCTATTAGTACCCCAAGATTTCGAACTTGGTCTTTAGTTTCTAAAGACAGTGACTCAAGCTGTTTTTTAACAGCAATCCTCTTTTCTTTATTGCCGAAAACAATGAGCTCCGTTTTGTTTTCGTTCAACTGAAGGAAATGTTGGTTCATCCAGTTGTTAACTTGCTCTAGAGAATGACACAATGCGCTAATAGAACTGCTGTCATTTGGGGACATAGATAAATACAGTTGTGTGTCATCTGCATAACTATGATAGTCAACATCGGTGTTCTGAAGCATTTGACCCAAAGGTAACATATACAGACTGAACAACAGGGGTCCAAGGACTGACCCTTGAGGGACCCCACATGTCATGGCCTTTCGATCAGATTCAAAATTTCCAATGGTCACAAAGTAACTCCTTTCCTCCAAATAGGACCTGAACCATTTAAGGACTGTTCCATTTAACCCCACCCAAGTTTCCAGCCTGTCTAACAGTATATTATGATCAATCGTGTCAAATGCTGCACTGAGGTCCAACAAGACGAGCACTGATACCTTCCCTGCATCAGTGCTCAATCTTATATCATTCAGTACTTTAATCAGAGCTGTTTCTGTACTGTGATGAGGTCGGAAACCTGACTGGAATTTATCCAAAAGTCCGTTTAAGCTCAAAAATTGCTGAGTTGATTAAAAACCACTTTTTCAACTATTTTAGTTACGAAGGGAAGGTTTGCGATTGGTCTATAATTTGCTAGCAGGGAGACATCCAGTGTTCTCTTTTTTAGAATGGGCTTGACGGCGGCTACTTTCAGACATTTAGGAAGTTCACCTGATTGAAGTGAGCAATTAATTATTTGTTGTAAATCGATCTGAACAGATTTCACAATGGTTTTGAAAAAGCCAGATGGTATTGTGTCAAGACAGCTCGTGGAAGGTTTCAATTGCTGAACCAAGTCTACTACAGTATTTTGATCCACTGAGTCAAATTCTGTCATGGTAATTAATTTATTCCTAGGTGATTTTAAGTGCAGCATCGTTTTGTTATTTTGCTGGTTTGTAACAATGTTTGACCTGATGGCTTGTACTTTTTCACTAAAGTAGCAGGCAAATTCATTGCATTTATCTGTTGAGAGGAGTTCTGGCGCTGTTTGATTTGGGGGATTTGTAAGTTTGTCAACCACGCCAAATAGAGTGCGTGTATTGTTGAGGTTCCTACTAATAATTTCAGAAAAGTGTTGTTGTCTAGCTATTACTAACTCTTGGTTAAAATGACAAAGACATTGTCTGTACAGGTCAAAATGAACTTGGAGTTTAGTTTTTCTCCACTTTCGCTCTGCTTTTCTGCATTTAGATTTCAAAGTCATTATGTTGGTAGTACACCTCCAAGGTGTTTTAGTTCGGGATGAAATGGTCTTAGTTTTAATAGGAGCAACAGCATCCAAAACATTTGAGATTTTTGAGGTGAATTCATCCAGAAGTTCATCAACGGTCTCTGCATTTACAGTTGGTGATGCAGCCATTAATTCCATAAACATGTTGCTTGTATTCTCATTTATGTACCTTTTTTTAATCGCGACAGTAGTTGTTTGAACTTCTGGGATTGTTTGTAATTCAAAAAACACACAGGAATGATCTGAAATAGCCAGATCCTTCACCTCAACAGTTAAAATGTCAACACCTTTAGAGATGACGAGATCAAGAATGTGACCTTGATTGTGTGTTGGACCTTTTACATGTTGTGAGAGACCAAAAGTCTCAAGTATATTACAAAATTCTTTGGTATTTTTATCCAAGTTGTTGTCAACATGAATGTTAAAGTCTCCAGTTAAGACCAGATAATCATAGTCGGTACAAATTACTGACAGCATTTCTTCAAATTCCTCCATGAATCTGCCTTTTTGTTTTGGAGGTCTATAAATTATGACAATGACGATGTTTGGTTCACCTTTTACCAAAAGACTAAGATATTCAAATGAATTAAAGCTTCCCAATGAAATTTCTTTACACTGAAATAGAGATTTAAAAATGGCAGCAAGTCCACCACCTTTTTTGCCATTACGACATTTGTTCATGAAACTAAAATTTGTTGGTGTTGCCTTATTGAGAACCGTGTTGCAGGAACCTTCTGTTAGCCATGTTTCACTGAGGAGAAATAAGTCAAGATCATATGTCATAATAATGTCATGAATCAACAATGATTTGTTAACTAGTGATCTTGTATTTAGTAGCGCTAGTCTCACAGTGGCAATCGGAGACGCTGGTTTAGTCAGAGGTTCACAAGCTATACTGACTAGGTTTGTAGCTTCTGACTTATTTCTTCTCATTTCTTTTGCCAACTTTCTACTTCTTGTAATCACAGGAATGCTACAAGCTTCCTTGGGTCCTGACTTATTCTGGGAACACACGTTTTTTATATTGTATATGTAGTCTGGACCCAAAACATATCAGACCGAGCTATAGTTGAGATTCTCCATAGCCAAAGATGGAGGTCGGCGGGTGGGGAGCTGTATGCTGAGGCTTGGTGGAGTCAGACGATTAGTGGATAGCTGAATGTGGCGTCTTGGGGGGAGCATGGGCGAACCGTCATGAGCAGGCAGCTGCCTGGAGAGACTTTTATTTAGCTGTATGGACAGATTGACCAGATTGCTCAACCTGTTGGTGAGACTCGCTGGCGAGTCAGTCATCGGGTCATTCGGGGGCGGTGCACAGCGCGGGGGTGCATCCGGCAGTGAATCCGGTAGTGGCGCTGTCTGGCAGGTGTCGCTTGGGGGCGATGAACAGCGCAGGGGTGCATCTGGTAGTGAAACTGGTGGTGGTGGTCGTGGTGGTGTTTGGCAGGTGTCGTTCGGGAGCAGGGGAGCTGGATGTTCGCTGTTTGGAGTGTGGGCAGATGAGGACAAATCAATCTGTTCTGAAGGGCAGGGAGTGCAAGATACTGAGCCAGCCTCACCAGATCCTCTTCTTATCGGTTGTTGTGTTTCATGTCCTTTGTTTTGGGAACATAGCGTCCAGTGACGCACGCTATGGAAGATGTTGGCTGTCAGTAATCTGACTCCCTGCTTATTGAGATAAATCCCATTGCGTTGGAAAAGATGGCGACGTTCACAAAACATAGAAAAATTGTCAATAAAGTTCACTGAGTAAGAAGCACAGATGCTTTTCAGCCATCTCGAGAGTGACATAATCCGACTGAAACGCTCATCACCTGGTCGGACAGTAGGCAGAGGACCACTCAGAAAAACCTCTGCGTTTAGGCATATTATCTTGTGTAGAAGGGTAATAAAGTCTTGCTTCAGTATCTCCGACTGTTTTTTCAACACATCGAATGCTCCTGTGTGAATCACAATCGATCTCACAGTCGGGTAGTCAGTAGCAATCTTGTCGACTTTTTCAGAAATGTCCAGCACCATGTCATTAGCAAAACAGAACTTTTGTGTTTTTTCTGCTGCACAGACGTTTAACACCAAACAAGGCTTTGTCGCCTATTATCAGTGTTTGTGTTTCAGTAGCTGAACGGATTTGCTGAGGAGGTCCGGTTTCATACCTTTGACTGGTGCTGTGATCCCCCGAGGCTTGCTGGCTCGGCGACAGCACGGCAAACCTGTTTCTCAGTTTGATATCAGTATCTCCGACTGTTTTTTCAACACATCGAATGCTCCTGTGTGAATCACAATCGATCTCACAGTATGGGCATATGCACGCCTCGATAAGGTTTCAATGTCGTTAGCCAGGACACTAAGTGGCTCACCAGGCTGTCTTTGCCTGTTAGACAGCTCTGAGCGAAGAACATTGGGCTGGCTGCATTGTCCAAAACGTCGTTGTAGGGCTCCAACTAAAGCCCCATAGTCATCTCTTTCAGCAGGACTAAGCAGCAACAAGCAGGACAACGCTTCCTCCGTGAGGCACATGGCCAGCTGTAGTGCCTTATTCCTCTCAGACCAGCTCACAGCCCGCGTCAAAAGTTCAAATTGGGCATGGAAAGCTTCCCAGTCGGCCTTACCGGAGTATTTTGCCGTCTTGACATGCTGATGGGTACAATGGGGGCTGCCATCGCAAGTTGCACCTGCTCTCCCCTCCGCATTCAATGGGCCAAACCCAGCATCAAACGCCATTTTCCTAGCGGTCCGCCTCAGGTGGGCAACATGCTCGTTCACATCACGGCTCCACACACCATCGTAAGCTCCATCCACCACTTCCTCCTTGATTCGCGGGCGACCAGCGTCACTTTCCTTACGGTTTGCCATACCTTCGGGCGTCGTTTTCACTTCTGACACCAATGTAATGCTGGCGAAAGAACCAGACCAAGTGTGTCGCTAACGGCTCGCTTTAATCAACTGATTTTAGCACAAAACAGCACGCTCAAGAACAATAACGTAACAGCCAGTAGCGCGTAGCTTCACAAAACAAAACACAGTAATGCCTTCCGGGCCCGTCCAGCCCATCGGAAATTACTATACGCACACCCCACCCCTATAAGTCGCTACAATACATTTTCTACCTTTACGGTAAAAGATTGGATTGACACTGTTGATTTTACAATTATGAAATGTACTTAATCCAAGATTTTATTGTTAAAAAATAGTTTTGACATTTAAAAAAAAAAATCATGTTTTACCGTAAAATGTATATTTAAAAAATGCTATTTTTATGGTAATTAAGCACTTTCCTAGCTGAAAGTGCTTTGCATTTTGACTACTCATTTCACAAGCATCAGGAACAACTGTACTTGCTCATGAATATTTGATACCATCATACTGCACTGGGATCGAACCAACAACCTAACATTTGCAAGACGGCCGCTCTATCACTGAGCCACGCAAACCTATGGTTTTTAAGTAAGTCATCAGTAAAAGACTGTTGGATCTACAAGTTATACATTCTGTAAAATTGTTTATATTTGCACTGTATTTTATTTATTTTTTATTATTCTGGTTACCACAGCTTCCAGTTTTGTTTCTGTAAAAATAAACAGTATTTTTACACATGCTTTTACTGTATATCCAAATATTGTAATCTGTGATATGAATTTGTAAAATGCATGTTTCTTTTGGCGTAAACCAAATGTAGCAAATAACCTATACTACTGACAAAAAGTGTTATTCTTCAATACTTCAACGATGGCATTTGAACTGTATCCCAATTTTTTTTCTGTTTTGCAGTTAATCTGTGTTTAAATGACAGTAATTTGTGAATTCTCCAAAAGAATTTGATCTTTTTAACATTTTCTATACTGTCAAATCAACAGTTGTTTTACAACATATTCATGTCAATTTCACAATCCTTCATTGTTTTTACAGTTTTTAATGTCACAATTTACAGAAATCCCCTGTTAAACCTCCAGACATTATTTAGTGTATTTTTGATGATTACAAACCTTTTACAACACATCCAAGTAGACAAAGTAAATGAGCGTATTTGGATCTTGTACATGACTTAGTTTTTCCCTCCAAAGAATGATCATCGTCATTTGAATTTTATTGCAAAGATATATCACTGTTATTCCACGTCGCACCATTATTATTTCTCCAATGATTGCTTGGTTGGAATAAATCAGGCCGTTTTGAAAAACGCGATAAAAGGTGAGAAAATAATCAGGTGTGCACGTTCCAAAAAAATGAGGGAGGGACTATTTGAAGAGAGGGAGGCCACCCGTGTTTCAACAAGGACGGCATCAGGAAACATTCACTTGCCACTTCATGAGCCACTCTTGCACAATCTTCAGTCGAGATCTGAGATATCGCAAAGTGCTCTCCTCTTTCCCGGCCATTTTGTTATATTCCTGCTTTCATGAGCCTGTACTGTCGCCATCGTGACATGGTGTCGCCGACGACTCCCAAGGGCCACATCGCCGGACTTCCATCTGCTCCGACAGTCTCGGACGGATGGACTTGTTGGTGTCATGTGCATGAGAGAGAGGGAGAGCGAGGAAGAATGGAACGCTCATTTATCACCGTTACTTTATTCAGCTTGAGAAAACCCAAACAGCATGTTTGATGGCTTTGGCGACACAAAAGGGATCCATATGGGTTTGTGTTCACACTGCCAAGTTCATTTGAAACTGGATCCACTTCGCTCTTTCTGGTCGATTTAGTTCTGATTGGGATGAATTTAATTGATTGACTTTCATCAGCTTTCCGGATGATGTTTTGTTTTGTTTTTTATGTTTGTGAGTGGTTGCTATGGGCTGTCACATTATTGATCCTTCTTCAATGATTTCATTCAAGACAAATGAACAAGCCACCTGGAGCTCATACAGGCTCATGGGGTCCATACATTCCAAAGAATCCATTTGCTTTCACATTTTTATTACATTATTTTTGTTGAAAACAAATTAACAGCATGCCCAGATGTTGTATGGAGTGCATACCGCCATGTGGAGTCCAGACACGCTACACTATAAAAATCCATCCATATGTTTGTTCATTCTTCAGACATTTTACACAGTTATTTTCACTCAAAATCAATCAACACTTCGTAGGAAGTGCATACAGGCATGAGGAGTCCATACATGACTCAATCTATAGTGAATCCATTTATTATTAGGTTGCCACAACCTGGGTATTATTTTTTTTTAATCATTTGGTTAATTATTCACTTTTTCCAACCAACTGTTTAATTAGATATTTTACGGAGTGTATACAGGCTCCCTCAAAAGTTTGGAGAAAACATGTTGAAACTCGACTACCCTGTAATTTCAATCCATATGTTAATCATTTGTTGTTGGAAATAATACACGTTGTGGGAAGTGCATACAGGCAACAAACACATGCATACAGCCTATGTTAAAGAGGAGTTAAAAAAAAGTGATCGATAGTCCCGCTTTACATCTTAATTCAGTGCTGAAATTGAAGGCCAGGCCCTCCCTCCGAGACGGACACACACACACATATACATATATACATATATATATATATATATATATATATATATATATATATATATATATATATATATTTTTTTTTTTTTCTTTTTTCCCTTCCTCCTCATCGTCATGCACGTCGTTTGTCCAAATGGCCATAAAAGAGCGAAATGATTGCTGGGACGTCGACGCCCTTGTTTCTCTCGCGCCGCTGACACTTTCTGATATTTCATGCTGATGAAGTGTGGGCTATTGCAGCCCCGCCCCCTCCCCTCTATCCTTACTTCTTTGCGCATGCACCCCCCACTTCTGCATCACTTTCCATTCATCATCAGAGAAGGCGAAGTGAGGAAAGCGCTTTTCTCTTCTCGATTGTTAATCGAAATACATATTTTTGCTTTTGCAATCAGTGCAAATGAGAAGTCCAGCTACGTTCAGATAAAGGGAATTCAATTCGGATCAACTCCGTGCAAACACAAATATTCCACTGGCAAGATATTATCATTCATTTATTAAAACAATTATTTTTATAGAAAGAACTAAAAAAAAAAATGCACCACCTTCAAAATGACATTTGTGTATTTTTTTAAGCGAAGGTTTTAAAACAAATACAATTCCCCCGTTTGTCATCTGACGGCTTTAATGCAATACCGCCATCTCTTGGCGACATGCTGCAATAGCAGGCGGTGCTTGTGAGTTTAGACACGTACGTAAATCAAATGAGTAAATAAAATGAAATGAAATAATTTAAATGCGCTTCCATTTGGAATGACGCCCGTAACGTCACCAAAGATGACGATAATGGTAAAAGACATATTTTAATCCGGTTTAATTAAAGAAAACATCGACAAATATAAAACTGTTTCATAAACGTTTAATAGCATAAACGATTCGAGTAAGATAGGGGTGACTCAGCATCAACACTCCGCGCATGCCCCACAGTGGAACAGATGTGATCTGCGCTTGCGTAGAATGCTTCTGCGTAAAGTCGAGGAATCAGTTTCTATGGCAACACTTGGTCCATTTACGTCATCGCACACTGGGAGTGGTTACTTTAAATAGCCATCTGTGGTTGAAAAGAGCAACAACAAAATGTTTCTTTAAAAAAAAAAAGCTACAGGGTGCTATAAGGGCCAAAAATGTAAGCAATTAATAGAGTAAAATAAATAAACAAATACATACAAAAAGATAGCACACGGGCTGGGTATAACGACGAACTATATGTGCAGTGTTGCTTGTTTCCAGTAGATGGCGCCAGAAGCTAACATACTCAAACTGAAAACCAGATTTCCGTTTTTGTGAAAATAAACCAGATAAAACAACATCGTAGGATTGTACCACCACTTTTTGGCACTCCTCTGCAGATAAAATTAGCATAAGCAGCCCACAACCTGTGCTAAAAATAGGAGCGAGCGAAGCTACAGGTGGTCGCCTCGTGCTCCAGGACAGAAGCCGCCCAGCAGGAACATATTTGTCAACCAAAGGGAAGAAAAACACGCTGACGTCACGTGTGTGCGTCAGAGGCTCTCATAAATTCATGCATATGAAATATGATTCAGCCACTGGCAGCGTGAGAGGGAGACTTAATTGTGACGTCAGCCCACACAGGTGCCCCTTCCGTTCACCTCCAGCCCATGATGTGGGCTGGATGGATGCATGTGATTCGTCGCCAGAATGTTAAGAGTGTCAAACGCATGCTTGAATTCATTCGTCCTGGCTGGACTTATTGACCCGAGAACAATACTGGATTGGAGATCTTATTAAAGACTGCCATAATGGCGTCTGACTTTTTTCAGAAAAGGAGTATTGTGATGCAAATGTATCACGCTTGTGAACACAAATTGTTTTTAGAAGAAAAACGCTTTATTTCCGAGACCTCAGCCAGCTTGCTGGACTATTTTCCTCTCGTCCAACACCGGACCAGAACTCGTGTCACAGAACGCTGTCAGGGGTAAGTCAGTGATGATCGCACACACTGGAGGTGAGGATGAAATTGAGATTCATGTTAAAAAATCCGAACGATCCCTTTAAAATAAAAGAAAAAGACGAAAGGCCCCCTGATGCATTTTTGTCACGTGATAGCACGTTATCACAACAAACACACTTTTTTATTTTTTTTGCTTTGTTTTTGTCAGTTGGTCAGTTCATTCAAAGTCTCGCTTCTTTTCAGTCTAATTGTCAAAAAAAAAAAAAAAAAAAAAGCCCAAGGCTTGGTTAGTCGACTTTTTGTGCAAGACGGATGCAAATAGTTGGATGTGGTCTGAGGCAGGCCACATGTCTTGTCATCCAACATTCAAACAAGTCCCAGGCTGTGTTACAAGTAAGTCTCAAGCAGGTCCCAGCAGGACTTGGCTAGACTAGATCAGAGATTCTCTCCACTCAAGCAGATCCCGGGACTTCGGGGTAAGACTGGAGTACATCATTAGGAGCCAATACTCATTTTTTTGGGCCCAAGACTCAAGTTTGATGGTCCAAAATGAATGTCATATTGTCTAAAGCTCAAGCAGGCGATGCAGACCTCGAGTAGAATTTGGATGTTGGGGTTCAAGGGTCAAGCAAATTCCAGGTATTAGCATCCAAGACTCTGATCTTCGGGTCCACGACGTGAGCAGGTCACAGGACGAAAGAAAGCAGTTCCCCGGTTTGATGGTCCAAGGGGCAAGCTGGGACTAGTTGATGTGGTTTTCAAAAAAATTTTGTTTCACAATCAACTGATTATGCAAAATCCAAATGACAAACAGGGAACACGCGTCACCAGGCTCAAGAGGGCCCCACGTTCCTTGCAAGTCACCGGGTGAGGGTCAAAAGTCGGGTTAGCTGGTCAGTCCCAGGTCCTGCGCTTCCAGCTGTGAGCGTGTTATGATGGGGGTGTGATAGGTGGCTTCCTTGCAGTCAGACATTACGAAAATTAATGAATGCTTTCTTATTATGACTGATAAATTGGAGTACTTGGAAAGTCAATCAAGGATGAATAATCTGGTGATGGATGGTATATTAGAATTTCCAGGGGAAACCTGGGCTCAATCAGAGGAAAAGGTGAAAAAGGTTTTTACTGAAAAATTACATCTGCAAGCGGAGATACAAGTGGAGAGGGCTCACCGCACAGGAAAACCAGGAGGGGGTGAAAGAATTAGACCAATTGTGGTGAAGTTTGCCAGATATAAGGACAGAGTTGCTGTACTTCAGAGGGCTAAGAATCTTAAAGGTACAAATATATTCATCAATGAAGATTATACTGATGCCGTCTAGCAAAAAAGACGAGAATTGATTCCCAAGATGAAAGCTGCTCGTGAGAGAGGCGATATTGCCTTTTTAAGACATGAAAAACTGATAATTCATCCCAGAGCCAGCACTCCAAAGTAGTAGAATGTAACTGAACGTGTTATTCTATTTTGAAGTTATTTTCTTTTGATTTATTTTATTTTAATTTTATTTAAATGTTAATTAAACTACCAAAAAAGGATTGAGATTTGCACACTTGAAGATCTGTAGTTTAAGAAATAAGATTGACGAAATAAGTACTATTCTGTATGAAAATGAAATACATATAATGGCTATTTCTGAAACACACTTGGATAACACCATAGCAGATTCAGAAGTGTCAGTACAAATGTATAATATATTCAGACTGGACAGAAATAGATTTGGAGGTGGCATTGCTTTTTTTCTCAAAAATAATGTAGCAAAAATCAGGAGAGATTTGTGTGTGGATGGTATTGAGGCCTTATGGCTTCAAATCCACATTTCACATCACAAACCCTTATTGGTAGGCTGTTGTTATAGGCCACCTTGTTCAAATATTGAGTATTTAAAAAACATATGCAGTATGTTGCAGAATGCAGCTGATAAAAATCAAGAAATATATTTTGCTGGAGATATGAATATCGATTGGTTCTCGGACAGTTGTAATTTGAAGAAGAAATTGAGAGATACAGCTACTGTATGTATACCTATTACAAATTATAAATGTGCCAACAAGAATTAATTTAAATGGTCATGGAACATTGTCATCTGTATTGATCATTTATTTACAAATAATAGTGATAAATGTTCAAAACCAGTGCCTGTGCCTGCTGGATTTAGTGATCATAATATTATTGCGATAACAATCAAAACAAAAGTTCCCAAATCTGGACCACAATTCATATTTAAAAGAATGTATAAAACATTTTGTAAGACAGACTTTACGAATGATGTACAAAAAGTTATTTTCTGAGATCTGTGATAAACATGTTCCAGTTAAAAAGTTGTCTATTCGCTCAGTTAGAGCCCCCTGGATAGATAATGAATTGAGATGCAGTATGAAGCAGAGAGATTTGCTGGAAAAAAAAACTGCTATTGTACTAAATAATACAGGGAATTGGCAAGCTTATAGGTCATTGAGGAATAAAGTTACTAAAATGAATAGACAAAAGAAAAAAACGTACTATCAATCCAAAATCATAAATTGCAAAAATGATAGTAAAAAATTATGGAAAACACTTAAAGAAGTTATAGGTAAAGATAAAGTAAATAAAATACCCGGCTTTCTGGAAATTGATAGTGAATATATTACTAAACCATTTGACATTGCAAATTATTTTAATAATTATTTCATTAACAAAGTAAACAACATAAGAATGCATATGTCGACTAGGTCTATCAACCTGTCAGATTATATAATTAAAAAAGAGATTATGGTGGATAAGGATTGTTGTTTTGAATTCAAAATGGTAAATATGGGTGAGCTTGAAAAACTGATTTTATCATTGAAATGTGATAAACCCTGTGGTATTGATAATTTAGATGCAAGATTATTACAACTTGCTGCCAGAACTGTGGTAGAGCCAATTTTCCATATATTTACATTATGCTTTCATGAATGTGTGTTTCAACAGTTATGGAAGACGGCAAAGGTAATTCATCTACTTAAAAACAATAGGGAGCAGTTTTCAGGACCAAAAAGTAGACCAATAAGTATTCTACCGGTTTTGAGTAAAATCTTCGAGGGAATATTATTTAAGCAAATTCAGCAGTATTTTGAAGAAAACTGAATTAATTCTGATTTCCAACATGCTTATAAGGCAGGATTTTCTACATGTACTGCTCTGACATCTCTCACTGATGACTGGTTAAAATGTATTGATAAAAAATTAATAGTAAGCACTGTACTGTTAGATTTTAGTGCAGCTTTTGATATTATTGATCATGAATTATTATTGATGAAGCTTCAAGCTTATAGGTTTAATTATACAGCAGTGAACCTTATAGGAAGTTATTTGGCAAACAGAAAATGTGTATTGTTTAATGGCACACTGTCAAACATTATTACACTTGAAACTGGTATTCCACAAGGTAGTTGTCTTGGGCCTCTCCTTTATTCCATCTTTGTTAATGATATGCCATTCATATTAAAAAATGCAAGTGTAATGATGTATGCAGATGACACCACAATTTATGTTGCTGCCGAAAATATTGGTGCTGTAAATAGCTTGCTTCAAGATGAACTGATGCAACTTTCCAATTGGGTCAATGAAAACAAGTTCAAAGTTAATGTCTTGCAGACAAAGTGTATTGTCTTTGGTACCAAACATGCCATAAGACTGAATCCTAGGCTATGTTTGTCTGTGAATGGGGCTGTCATAGAACAAGTGAAAAAAGACAAATTGTTGGGAGTTACTGTTGATGAAACTTTATCTTGGTCTTCTCACATCAATGATATTGTGTTTAAAATGAGTAGAAATATCACAAATATTATTAGGAGTACCTATTTGCTAAATGAAACTATAGTTAAATTGTTAATTAAGGCTTTAGTCCTGTCTCATTTGGACTATTGCCCAACAGTTTGGTCTAGTGCATCAAAACAAGATCTTTTAAAGCTTCAAATTATTCAGAATAGAGCGGCTCGTTTGGCCCTCTGCTGTTCAATTAAATGCAGTGTTGACAGCATGCATGTAAGACTCTCTTGGGTGATGGTGGATGATAGACTGGCATGTTGACTTATTTTGTTTTTAAAGGTACACTCAGTATTATACAGTGGCATCTAGTGGTGAAATAAAAAGTCATTCATTTAAAAAAAACAAATGTTTGTGTTAGTAGTAAGTAAAAAGATATGTTGTATCGCATAAACATACTTTTTTTAAATATAACGGTAAGTATATAAATCACTAATTATTTTACATGACCGCGCCTCACCTGCTAGTGTCCGCCATGTTTCGCCGCCATCTTTCTGCTACGGGTGCCGTCAACGACAAATTTCAGCGCTCCATTTCTTAACGCGTTTTTGGAACGCCCTTGCAGACGCACTTCCGGTTTGTATGGCGACCGCATGTACACGAAGAAGAAGAGTTTCCGGTCCCTGAAGAGAGCATTATCAAGCATCACAATTGCTTTGGGAATTTATTTTTATTTCAGCGCGACAAAACAAGAGTTTATATTGTAGCCGCATTTGCCAGATGGAGAGAAATGAGGAACAGACTAGGTTTGGGACGTGCCGGTGCCTTCGACTGCTTTCTACTTGACCGGTAAGTAAGAGTACATTTGTGTTTACGTTTTGAGAGCGAGAGAAAAAGTATACACCGTACTAATTAATACGATGTTCGTACCTTTGTTTTACGATCACTGTAGCTGTTGATTAGCAACTCCGCACCACTCGAACGATTTCGTTATGTAGCTACTTGCTTTGAAAAAATAAAAAGATTCCCGCTGGCACGTTATATTTAGAGTAAATGCGCAAGTTATTGTGTAATGTAATGTAACTGTGATTTCGGAGGTATATTTGCCCATAACTTCAATGGAGAATCTAAAGCATACTGTATCAGTGGAGGAGTTGAAAATTATTATTTTCGTTGTGGTTGGTGAAAATAGTGTTCTCGAAATTAATTTTCGGCAGGGAATAACTTTCTGGACTTAAATGCTGGCTGTACCGTAAGCACTGCTAGAGTCTGAACTCTCTCACTCAAGTGTGTACTGGTCCATTGTGTAATTGGGTGCACAAGAATTTACAGGCTGCTACGTTTTCCACGGAAACTCGACAAGCAAGCAGCCTTTGCATATTCTATGCAGTCAAGTTACTTTTATCAAGCTAATACAATGTTTTGGGCCCAAAAACTAAAGATCTTAGCTCTATTTTGGGGGCTTTGTTGGAAAGTTGGTGACATATAGTAGTATCATCAATTATTTTATTTTATTTTATAATTTTGTTTTTGTTTGTGTCACACTAGATCAACAGCCAAACTTGAGGGGTTCCAGAACCATATTCTGATGTATACAAGCATTCATGCACCGTTTAAATACATCACCGACCTGCAAGAAAAAAAAATATCAAGGGGAGAGTCAGCAGCCAAATTGGAATGCCCCGAATGAGGACACTTGAATGGAGGACCCCAGAAGGCTTCGGTGTTGTACCACCAGTATCTCCACCTACCATATCTGAGCTGCAACAAACTGAAGTCAGCCGACGTCTTGGTATGTCATTTACATATGGACGGCATTGCACACTACATTAACTTTTTGTGTGAAGCAATACGGAATGGTCACATGTACAAGCACCACTTGTTTTACACAGGACCTGCTGACCAGGTGTCTGAAGCCATGGAGTGACTCCTCCCTCACTTTCCTCAGCAAGCCTTTGAAGAATATGATATCATCGTTGGTGGGAACATGCCCTCACTCCATAACATGTACTTGGTGCAGTCAAGGAGCATGTAAAACTTAATAAAACCAGCAAACATTGAAGTGACTTCATTTTTACTGCAGTCTGTTCACACAATCAATGGACAAGCCTTCCTTAATTTTCCCCCAATAACATCATAGAGTAGGCGAAAAGTAGTGTTACAGATCATACTATGTGTTCGGGAGAGTTTGAGGAATGTTGCAATGTTAATGGGGGACAATGTCAGCACACACACACACACACAAAAAAAAAACATCATGGTATTGAGTTAATCAGATATTTTAGCTGTGTACAACACATACCTGCTCTGTAACACTACTTTTGGCCCAAACCTGTATGTCTATTTTCCATATTTTGAAATGCACAGCGTATTGGTAAATTTCTGGAACAACTGCAATTCATGTAGCTCATTATATTCTAACAGCATTTTTTTTTTTTTTTTTAGTTAATATGTTCATTTCATGCAGACTTTTATTTTACTTTATTTTATTTATTCATTTTCATGTACTGTACCTTACATTCATTGGCCAATGAAGAATTCCTTGTCATTGCAAGCATTTATAATAATTCTCCAGGCTTTTGATGTTTTACATTTCTGGTCATGTAAAATAGTGTTAGATTAGGTGTCGAATGAACACTGCATGTTGACGCCAAAGGAAATAGTATTTTTTAGTTATTCAAAATGTACAAATTAACACACAACAACAATATACAAGTTATACAAACTACAACAACAAGTGTCAGAC
Source organism: Festucalex cinctus (assembly GCF_051991245.1). NCBI lineage: Eukaryota > Metazoa > Chordata > Actinopteri > Syngnathiformes > Syngnathidae > Festucalex > Festucalex cinctus. The sequence continues at coordinate 1,053,638 of NC_135426.1, read as the reverse complement.
ATGGACTAATTATATGCCAGGTAAAAAAAACCTTTGTATTGTCCTCGAGGATCTGGGAAAGTGTCACTTATTTGCCACAAGTCACCAAGGTGCTGCAGTCTGGGATCCAGGTACAGGAAATCATGGTGGTGCTGATGTGTCAGCAATGTGTCAAAAAGTATTTCTTGGTGTCAGTCTATCAGCTGGACTTGGATATCTTCATGTTCCTCCATGGTCATTTCCTGTACGAGTCTCTGCAAGAAGGTAACAATTGTATGTCAGATGAGGTACCAAACAATGAACTGAAAGTCACTGAGCCAATGAAGTACATTATTACATGAGCAAGACTATTTGTGAAAGCCATGTAAATTCCTGCACATCGAAGTACAAGGAAGCTGTTGTATCTTCAATCAAAACTAATTAAGTTGCTTAGTGATATTTATTAGGTAAAATTGTTCAATATGGTGACAAATCGATATCTGAGTAAAGGGTTTCAAATGTTTTTGTAAGCAGCGCTTTTCTGAGTGGTTAGTAGCAACAAGACACGGGGGGAATTACGAGTCTGAGTTGCAGATGTGTAGTTCAGTTAACACCATTATTTTTGTACGATATACTAAACATATCAGCAAACGATGTAATCTAAATACCACATATTCCAAGCAAAGGTATGTTTTGAGCCATTCACATGCATGCTCGAATGGAATTATTTTTCCATGATGACATAATTGTACGTTACGAGACACCGCGTTCTCTTCCGTGTTCTCTTCCTCGTCGTCTCCCTTGCCCCCTCCTCGCCCTCTTTGAGATGGTCCACATGTCTATAAAACATAGAACATAACTGTGTGTTCTCTGTTGCATGGTTTAGTTGCACTAACAAATATGAACATAGATAGCCATTATCATTAGCTGACGTACAGTATTTCCTAACAATGCCGACAAAAATATTAATTCTGAAATTAAATGACTAAATCACAAATATTAGGGATCTGTACAGTATGTCTAACAAATGCAATTCACTTACGTCATCACTCGAGGGAATACCAGAAGTTGTTTGCGTTCTGTTCCGGTGAAATTGGTGGTAGGCTGTTGAAGTAGGGTCTCTCTGGGACGCTGTAGTTCGTGTGCTTAAAATCATTGCATTATCTTGTTTGACCGATAGATGGCGGTCGTGAGCTACACACTGCGGCTTTAAGAAATATTTATATTTCTGGTAAACCTGGCTTCTTGTTTTCAACACTGCAATTTGTTTCTGAAGGGCATAGCTTTGATACTAGACAGGCCCTGGGTAATCACTTAACCTTGCCTATTCCCAGAACTAATGCACTTAAAAGAACAGTTATGTATAGAGCAATTTCATACTGGAACCATCAGCCTCTATACCTACATGTTATGGTTAAAACATTAGGTTTTAAAAGCAAATTAACAAAAGCAATAATTGGAAAAGAAATTATGAATGGTGTTGTATAACTTTGTATTAAAATGAACTAAGTGATATGTGAAATGTGAAAATTGGTAGTACAGTGTGATTCAAGCCTGTTAGCTGCAGGTTCCTTTTGTTTTTGTTTATTTTATGTATGTACTTTTGAATGTTTAAGTTAATTATGTTGATTATGGTGATTCTGATTTTGTAAAGAATATTATTTTATTTATAGTTTTGTGAGGGACCCCAGGAAGAATAGTTTTCACCACAGTGACTGAAAACTAATGGGGATCCCATTTTAAACAATAAACAATAGGTGGACCCAAAAGCGGAAAACACAAGCAGGAAGAGCAATGACAGGAATAATAACTTTATTGACTGACAGGAACGTGGACTGGCATGGCATTACGAGGAGCAGACTGGGCATGACGTGAAGACTACTGGGCAGGGCGTGAAGACTGGGCAGGGTGTGAAGGCTTGGCATAATGGGGAGACTTGGTGTGGCAAGGCGTGGAGACGTGGCGAGGCGTGGAGACTTGGCGTGGATGGCGTGGCGTGGATGACTTGGCGGGAAAAATAAACTCCACGTAGAGAACTGTGAGAGACGTAGTTAAACTTGATCAAACATAAATAAACCTAATTAGACGTAAGGAAACTGGAACCAACAAAGAGAAACAGCAGACTTGGACAGGACACTCAAAGACACTGCAACAAGAAAAGACAATGCTCCCACACCCGCTTGAAACAAACACCACTCCCTTATACCAACACTAATGAGACTAACAGGACACACCTGGGAGACACAGCAGGCAGAGGGAACCAAATCAGCAACACACACCGGGAAGGGAAGACACACGCATGTGGACAAGGTTAATGATAACGAGACTGGGGAAAAAACACACAAGAACACCAGACAACCAACACTCACCAAAATAAAACAAAAACCCAACCCAAACCAACTGAAACACGACAGAGCGGGTTCAAGATCACATCTGTCAAGCAAGCCCACTGCATTGGATGGATGCAAAACTAGAAAATAGAAGGCAGATAAGAGCAGATGTCTTGTAAAAGAGTCCAGACCTCCTGCCTACAAGCTCTACTCGTGACGTCTGTTAACTCAATAACCACAGTTGTTTTGAGAACAAGTTCTTTACTTCCATCCACATCGAATACCAGTCCAACAACCATGAACTTCCGTTACATCAAGCCGCCAAAAGAAAAGAAAAAACCCCCCCGAAAAATCTCACGGTATCTCCAAAACCTCACGTACAAGCGCTGTACTAAAAAACAACGCCCCCCCCCCCCCCCTTTTTTTTTTTAAAGTGCTACATTAATATAAATATGAATGTCTTACAGAAGATACATTGAAACAAGAAAAACAGTTCAAGATACATTGAAACAAGAAAAACTATAGTTAGAACATAGTATTTAGAGGTAACATTTAAATTTTAAGTTTGCAAACACCTTCACTAAGGACTCTTAAGAGGCCAAGTGCAGATGCCCCTGTTTTGGTTAAGCAGTTGGCAAGTTGTTCTTTGGTAGCTGACCAGACAATTTGCTGAACAGTCCCATAGAGCATCAGCTCCTTCACATTACTGATCTCAAGGCACAGTCTTTTCTCTGTAACAGACTTTGTGGATCGAGAAGAAAATGATTGTTTGTTACACACACAATGGGTACATTTCTTCATGAACAGTTACCATTTGTGATTTCTGAATACAGTGTTGCAAGAAAAACTGCACTGTCAATCCCATCTGCAAGAGCTAGTCTCTCCTGCTAATATACTCCGCCCAACTCTCCTGATCCGTTTTGACTGCCAAGATATGGGTGAGAATTTTCCATTTTAATAATAATGAAATGCCCACCCTGTGTACCACCATTAGAGAGGTTTCCGAGGGAGGAATCACTGAACACTACAAGTTTGAGGGAGCTGTTTTCTCCCATGTACTGAAAACTCAACCTGACACTCTCTGATTTAAGTTTTCTAATGAGCTTGTTCTCACAATGTAAAGTTTGAACTGTGGTATGTTTAGTATTAGATGCCAGGATAGACACGTCACACATCAAATCTTGTTGGCTCTGCCTTGCTACCCATAAGAATTGTCCTATCTTCAAATTTGAGCATGTCTATTTGTCTATTATTATACATGTCTATTATGTCGGTCAGTGGTGCTTCACGTTGTGTTGCACTGGTAGGATCTATTGTGATACTTTGCAGATGTTTTATGTATGTACTTTGATGTACCTGTATCTCATCTAGTAAAGAATGTATTTCCATTCCGAGGTAACTAAAGTCACTGTTCTCTTCCCTGCCAACTTGGAATGACATTTGTCATCAACCGAGAGATGACATTTGTGGAAAATACATCTGTGCCCCCCCAAATGAAATCATCTACATGCGATGCAAGGATTCCTGTCACCTGACCAAACTGGTCTAACCAGTAAAACACAGCTGGATCTACTTTTGACACAGTGGCTCCCAACTGTTGCATGGTGTCTCTGACTGTTGCACCAGTACAAAGAAGTATCTGTCAGACCATAAACACACTTTTTTAACTTCCAGATAGTCCCTTTGCTCTGTGCCTCCTGAGGAGGGCGGATGTAAATGTCCCTCGTTAGTGTCTTGCCTTGTAAAAAGGCTGCTTTAATGTCCATGGAATTCAGCTTGCCACTTGTTTTGACATATGACAGCCATGATCATCTTCAAAGACTCTGTACCACATGTAGGTGAGTCTTTGGGAAGGTCCTTGGTGTTCATCTCCTCAAAACCTCTTGCTACTAGTTGGGCCTTAGGCACAACACCAGCAGCTGTTTCCTTTAGTGTACACACCCACCTTGTTGAGATGCATTTCTGACCTTCATCTGTGACTACATCAAATACTTTTTTTTTTTTTTCCCCCCCAACTTGAAATCTCCTCATGTTTGGCTGGAAGAAACAGGTCCTCATAAACTACCAACACGTCATCTCCGATGTTGTTAGCACTTGCTTCCTCCTGCTCTGTCAGAATCACCTGTACACTGTCCATTGCTCCAAGATTGACCGATCCTGTTGTTCCGGCTTCTTCTTCTGGCTGGCTGAATTGCAAGTTGTACCAGTCTTTGTGTTTTCCAGTAGCTTTTCCTGCTCTGCTAAGAACAGTTCCGGTGTAACTTTGACCACTCTGTTAATCTTTATATGTAACCACTTCAGCTTAAAACCTTCATAACTTGACTGGGCTTGTTGTGGCATCCAAGACTGATCAAAACTGCCTCCTGCATTTGGCTCTGGGTCATGTGGGGTTTCAACAATATCAGCATTTTGAGATCCATTGTTCATTTCTATCGCTTCCTCATTCTCACATTCAGAGTCCCTGAGATCTGCTGCTGCTGTAGCTGGAGAATTTTCAACAGTTTCCATCTCTTGTTCTGTGTCAATGTCCACCTCTTTGGTTGGAGTATCATCCACTTTTCTCAGTCTGGTATGATGCACCCGCTCATATGCTCCACCGTGCCTCACAAATACAACAGTACCATCCTGGCCTATCACAACCCCTGGTCCTTTCCATTCATTACAGTCAATCCTCTTGTAGTAGGCCTTGTCTCCTGTATGATACCTGTCGTCAGATGGCCAGTCGCCTTGTCATGTGCAATGTCCAACACTGCACTTGCTCTCTTCAGTGATGCCTTGCTTAAAAGCATTGGTATATTTGAGGGGACAACCTCTGTTTCTATTTTGCACCTAGTTTGCCCTATTTTTGCTGGTAGGGTCACTTTTCTTGTGGAGTGAACTACTTTGCCATCACCAAATCTAAATGGCCTTGCACTTGTTTCACCCACTATTTTGTGCAACTCACTTTGTGGCAGTCCATTTGTGTAATCCTCAAGCCATTTCTCTCCACACACTGTTCTTGTGCAAGCTGTGTCAATCACTGCTGACCCCAGTGCTTCCACCATGAAGATTTCAGCGTGTGACAAAGTTTCATCGGAAAACAGTGATATTGCATTTTTCATAGTCATCTTTTTGTCCCTCATCTTTTGTGACTTCCACACTTTCTTTTTTATGTGGACAGTCCTTTGCCCTGTGATATGTACTTTTGACAAATTGCACACCTCGTTCTCCTGCCACGTTTATCAATTGGATTTGTACCTTGCATCGCTGTTTGAGGTTGTAGGCTGGTGAATTTGGTTTCACTTTTAAAAGGGTATCTCGTAAAATAGGCGCACTCACTGTTTGCGCTCATTTGCTGCACGCTGCCGCCCCCTTGTGTCGAAGTTGCGCCTCCAAAAATTCTCTTCAATGCTGATTTCATGTCTGCAAAGGAAACACTTAGGCAAGCTGTCAGCGCTGTTTGTCTTTGACATTCAGACCAGCAGTATCCAGAAGTTTAAAGGCAAGTACAGCATCTGGGAGCTCCATTTTAAACGAACGTATTTTGTTGTACCTTCGTTCAAACTCGACACTGTAGTCCACCATAGAGACACCGCTGTCTCTTGTGATACGATCGAACTCCGTGTAAGCTTCGTACTGCAGATCTTTTTCTTCTTTTAAAAACACAGTCCAACTTTGTCAAGAGTGTAGCCATACCAGTGTCACAATTCAAACCATCGGCGGCGATTTCTAGCGCGCTTTCCCTCGCTCTGCCAGTGAGCGACAAGGTAACTGCTAGCGCTTGTTTCTTTTCCTCGAGGTCGGTAACTCTTCTCCATATTTAATTTTTCCAAGTTTCATGACGTCTTCTCGTTGAATGGCGGTGGAATCTTGTAATTAGCAGCAGCAGCCATCCTCTGCTACCAATGTTAAAGGGATAGTTCGGCTTTTTTTTTTTTTTTTTACATGAATCTCTACTTCATCCTCACCTCCAGTGTGTGCGATCAGCACTGACTTACCCCTGACAGCGTTCTGTGACACGAGTTCTGGTCCGGTGTTGGACCAGAGGAAAATAGTCCAGCAAGCTGGTTGGGGTCACGGAAATAAAAGCGTTTTTCTTCTAAAAACAATGTGTCCAAAAGAGTGATACATTTGCATCACAATACTCTGTTCTGAAAATAGTCAGATGCCATTACCTCAGGCACTACGTTTCTGTTCGTTCGTATCACTGCACGTCGCCCTGTAGACAGTTAATCGACGCGCTGCAGACACCTGATTCTTCCGCCTTCGAAAAAACAGACTTTTTCAGAAAAGGAGTTTCATGATGCAAATGTATCACTCTATGAAACACAAATTGTTTTTAGAAGAAAAACGCTTTATTTCAGTGACCCCAGTCAGCTTGCTGGACTATTTTCCTCTCGACCAACACCGGACGAGCACTCGTGTCACAGAACGCTGTCAGGGGTAAGTCAGTGCTGATCGCACACACTGGAGGTGAGGATGAAATAGAGATTAATGTAAAAAAAGCCGAACTATCCCTTTAAGTCAATAGGCCGTCAGGTCACACACGTTTTCGTTCAGTTTCGCTCCACTACCAGGGGCACTAAATAATCTTTACTTCATAAAATAGATTTATCAGTAGTAAGTAAGAATCCGTGGAGTTCACCCTGTGAAAACCTGCCAATTTTGTGTTTTCGGTGGTGAAACCCCGGCACTATTTTGCGATGAGGCACAGTGATCTCTGGTGTGGGCGGAGTGCCATTAGGTCGGTAGCGGTGTGATTTAGGTCACATGAGTCAATCAGGTAGCTGCTGCTTTCTCCTCACCATAGCAACCGCATATCAAAAATGGCGACCACAACGTCGGAGAGCGAAGAAGAGCGAAAGGAGAAAAAAAGTTAAAAAGAAAGTGGGGAAAAAACTTCGTTCCCGTTCAGGTTTGCCCATCGCTTCAACTGGCCCCGTCCTTCCAGCCATCTGCTTCATTTGTAAAAATAAATTTCAAAGTATACTCGTCTGGGATCGGAAGGAACACGGAAGAGGGATCATCTCGCCAAAGCAGAAACATTGTCGGCAGGTATGTGCTACACACACGCGTGCCCATTTCTGTTATTAATGTGACCGATATTTAGTATAGGGTTGAAAATAATTTGTTGCTAGGTTAAGTTTTAAGGCTATAGTTTAGTAAAAACGCGAGCTGCTGAATGATTTATCGAGTGAATCCAACAGTGGTTACCAAACTCGGGTTACCTGTGCCCATCAGTCATAATAGAGCCACAGCTACACCCTCCCTTTCCCTCAAACTCTCTCTCACCAACCTCAACAAACACTTTACTTTACTTAAATCTGTGATATGCATATACTGTAAAGAGGTGATGTGACAATAACACTTATAATGTAATTCTTTTTTTGTGTAAAGGCGGGTTGCTGCAGGCAGATGAGATGATGAAATAAATAAATAAATAAAATTGATTCTCTAAAAATGAAAAACAGTTGGTTGTTAATTATTACATGCAAATGTGTTTTTTTTTTGTCTTCTGTATTTATAATTGTTATTTGACCAAGAAAGTATATAGGCCTATAGGTGTATTTTTATTTGTATCCAAATATACGATTATTCACTAGAATTTTCAGTAGGATATCCGAATACCAAAATATTCGATAGCTGCAGCACTAATAATACTAATTTTGAGTTGTGGCACGCCCACACGAGTTATTTTACCACACACCCGTGTCAAAACTAGCTTACTGCACACACTGCACCCCAACTTCAAATTTTTGCTAACATAATAATAATAATAACAATAACAATAACAATAAAAATAAAAAAATAATAATAATAATATATTATGAATTTTGTTGGATCCAAAAGCAACTTACATAATTATATATTATATGATTGTAATTGTCTTATTTTCAAATGTTTAAATATTTTCTTGATTTGAACAAAATATAATTGTTTTGAATAATCTTGATTTCACTTATTACCAAAATAATTGTGATGATTATTTTTTTCCATAATAGAGCAGCCCGAGTGTGATGTGAATATGTGTATCTTGTGCTCATCTTTCCCTTTAATTTTCTATTTCAGGCAGGATATACTGAACAGAAGATTCAGGCGTGATTTCCCCCAGCTGGTTTTTCACACCCCTTTCGAGCAACACCTCTGAAATGGTTTTTGTAGAGACATTATCAACAACTGACAAACTTTTACACAGTGTACCTCACTCATCAGATACATCAACTACTGAGTCTACTGACGTAAGCCAAGAAAGTGACACTAACACATAGCTGGTACAACATCAGGTTGGAAAATCACAGGGCATACGAGGACACTTTACAGTGCAGGGCTGTAAAATCTATGTAAAATCTGCCATTGTGTTTGTTTCATTATCAAGATGTTAACTCTCCATTTTAACACTTTTCAAGCAAAAATAAAATTGTCTGTATTCCATTTTCCACAAAAAAATGCCCAAAACAAAGCTGTTCCATTGAAGTTCCATTGTTTTATTGTGAATGCACATTTGATTTTTATTTGATTTTTTTTTATTATTATTAATATTTTTTGTGTCGGACATGGGGGGGGGGGGTATAAATGACATGCTGTGATGACATAATCTGATACTTTAATAAATATTCTATATGTTATAATAATCTGGGCTCTGAATGCATCTATTTCCATCTAGTCCATTTTGCCTTGTTCCAGGTTTGTGGTGCATGGTAGTATTTTTGGCCGATGTATGCTGCTTCTTGTGTACCTTTCATTACGTAGTAGGTTGTGAATTGTTTTCATATATGAAACATAAACATTGCTAAATGTAACATTCGTGTGCTGGTGTCACTTCCAGTTGAAGCGTTTTTTGTTTTTTTTGGCACAAATTTAATGATCTAAATTCACATGATTGCACCAAACCACCAATACTTGTTTCTGATGTTAGGTACATGTATTTATAACATCTGGGAATGAATTTCTGTTGCCAAATTTAATGTAAGACGTTTTAAAACCAAAAACTGCAGCACAAGATTTTTGTTTTTTGTTATTTACCTATATATGCATTTCTGGCTTGTGACAAAATTGGGGCAGGAAAACATTGGGTGAACTTTTAACCCAAAGTTCAGAAGGGTATTATCTATCAAAAAATGCATTGAACAAGTAGTGCCCAGACAGTGGAGCGAAACTCATTTTCTAGGCACTTTTTGGGGGTTCACCCCACGGCCTACAATAACCACAGTTGTTTTGAGAACAAGTTCTTTACTTCCATCCACATCGATTACCAGTCCAACAACCATGAACTTCCGTTACATCGAGCCGCCAAAAGGGAAAAAAAAACAAAAAAAAACAACGAAAAATCTCGCGGTACCTCCAAAACCTCACGCACATGCACTGTACTAAACAAAACAAAACTTAACAGTCTGCACCCTCGGGAAGGAAGAATGTGAGCCTGGCGTCCCACAGGGCTCCCGCTTGTGCTGAACTTTTTTTTTTTTTTAAATCTGCGCCCCAGAGAATGTGACGAGCCGAGAGGAGACAGTCAACAGAAACAAAAGCACAACAAATAAAGGCGCCATTGTTGGACTTGTTGACACAAAATGGAGCCAGCCAGCAAGCAAGGATGCACGACTTACCTGAAAGAAATCCGCCATTGGGAAATCGTCAATGGAAGCAAAGTGGCAACATTTCCATTTCATATACACACATTTGGACCCATCAGAAATTGAATGAGACCTCCGCTAGCAGAACATCTGGAATCAAACAGACTTTCCAAATATATACAAATCAGTAGGGGTCTTCCTCTGCCATGAAACGATCAGAGTGGCCCTCAAAATTGGATGGGCTTCATCAAAGATCAATAACAGAACTTTCTTGTCATGAAGCAAGATAATAAAGATGATGATGAAAGTTGAAAGAAAGCAGGTTGCCTGTAAACTTTTTTTTGTTTTTAATTATCAAAATAAGGGAGACGAGTGTACAAATGTTACAGTGTGGTCCCTCCTGGCAGGGAAAAGTCACGGTGAAACTCCGCCATCTTTTGTGCTCACCCGTTTCCAAAGAAGCGAAAGCAAAAAAAAACGGCCACACTCCCAATCCTCGCAAAAACAAAACAGTCAAATGTACAAGAAAATGTGCCACGCCCTCATGGGGATGTATTATCATTATTATTTTATACAGCATTTAAAAAGCAGAACCCCTGAATCTGAATGTAACAATGTTTTAGGTGGGAGAATGTGGGGGGAGGGGCCAATCAACATTTTCCCATTATAAAAAAAAAAAAAAAAAAAAAAACCCTCGAAGCCCTTCTTCCTCCACTGTACCTTTCTCCAAAAAGTTAAAAAGTAGAAGTCCGCCATTTTGACAAGGATACAAACATTGGACACAAAATGTCCCGAGACAGAAACATAAATAAAGCTGTTGAAAATGGCGTTACTGTACAGCGTGTACCGCTGATGGGCATTTTTGTGGGAACGCCGTTGCCCTGCCACGTGTTCCTTCACCAACATGCTACCTGAAGACAAACAAAAAAAGAAAAAAGAATTTCATGAGGACAACAAAAAGTTGTGAAAATCAGAACATTAGAAAAAAAAATATGTGAGAATAAAATATTTATTATTCACAATATCACCAAAAAAAATCTATTGGATCACCATAACAAAAATAATTTTACAATGAAATTAAACTGTAAAATGAGAAGAAAAAAACAATTCAGGAGTATTACTTTGAAATGTTATGGAAAAAAAAACGTCATTAAATTGCCATCTGTGAAAATGAAGATGTAAAACATTGATTCAGTTAACCAAGAAATAAAGTTATCCTTTTAGAAGAAAACAATTATGATCAAATTCGACTACTACAAAAACTTTTTACTTGAATAAAATCACAACATATGAGGGAAAATATTGCACAATAATAAAGACTAAATAGAATAAACACAATATGAAACATTAGCGGGCGGCACCGTGGACGAGTGGTTAGCACGTCCGCCTCCCAGTTCTGAGGACTCCGGTTTCGAGTCTAGGCTCCGGCCTTCCTGGGTGGAGTTTGCATGTTCTCCCCGTGCCCGCGTGGGTCTTCTCCGGGTACTCCGGTCTCCTCCCACATTCCAAAGACATGCATGGCAGGTTAATTGGGCGCTCTGAATTGTCCCTAGGTGTGCGTGTGAGTGTGGATGGTTGTTCGTCTCTGTGTGCCCTGCGATTGGCTGGCAACCAGTCCAGGGTGTCCCCCGCCTGCTGCCCAGAGCCAGCTGAGATAGGCGCCAGCTCCCCCCGCGACCCTTGTGAGGAATAAGCGGTCAAGAAAATGGATGGATGGATGAAACATTAGCAATGAAAAATGACAAGAATAAAATCCAGAATAAATTGTGTCAGAATGTTAGTGGCCATTAAATTTCAAAGCAAAGAAGTCAACAGTACAAAACTGAAGAAAAAGAAAAAACATAATTACAATTTGGAAAGAAGAAACAAAATAAAAAAAATAAAAAAAAGGTAAAACAACAAATTTGACCATTGAAGCCAAATTGCAACCGATGGAAATTTTCTCAGTGCTGAAGGAGAGCCCGATAAATGGGCAACGGCAACTAAAATGCATCTTGGGTCATTCGTTTGCCAGTTGGCATCGTTCATGTTGAGATTACGCGCGAGTGTCGCTCACCCGGGTGAAAGGTGATCTCAGAAGAGTCCGCAGTCTTTCAGGTTGTTCTTGATGATAACGTCGGTGACAGCGTCAAAGACAAACTGCACGTTTTTGGTGTCGGTGGCGCAGGTGAAATGCGTGTAGATCTCTTTGGTGTCCTTGCGTTTGTTCAGATCCTCAAACTGACACTGGATGTACGCCGCCGCCTCCTCATACGTGTTGGAGCCTGAACGCAACAAGACAAAAGTCACTTTCACATGATCGATTATCACAACTAAACATTTTCATCTTTTTTCTCTTTCCCTCTCAAAAGAATGACCATCAGACTGCTTCTCAATTTTGCTTGCTGGAGGTACGCAACGCCAACACTTTCCCATGTGCATTTGTAACAAGAGTACCAAGACAACCTGTTGAGTGTACGCTCTTGCCTTTATAAATGATCTTTGATGTATTGCCGCGCTCGGTCATGTGACCGCACGTACCACCAATAAGATCCGCTTATGGTCAGTAGCGCGGGAGGAGCCAGGCAACGCGTGTGGAAATGTTTGTTGTGGATCGAGAGCCGACTGCCAGCACCGGACTGCATTGTTTCACCGTCGCGGTTGTTTGAAAAGTCAATTGGCCAGACTTGAATTGATGGTGAGCTAAGCCCACGAACAGTCAACGAACATTGAATGCAGCTAAGGAAATGGAGATTCCTGCCAGGAACCCCAGCCACCTGCTCTGTTCGGGCTGGTAGGAGGCTCTTGTAGCCGACCCTGCACATTTCCATCACTTGCACTCTGATCTGCAACCCCCCGGATTCATTCTCTCAGTTACTCACATTCACTCATACACATCGGTTGCTGGACAATTGGATCACTATATTGCTGGTTGCATGAACTGTGACTACGTTTTTGCGCAAGTGAACTGCGAATGTGCAATTGCCAACAAATGAACTTCATATTGCAGAACTTTGGAAATTATCAGATAGTTCAATCCGCGCCTGGATAAAGAGTTGTTTCTTTCTTTTCCCTTCTTTTCTTTATTTTTTCCCCCATGGTAAATGGTTGAAAATTTATTACTTGCATTGAATGGCCATTCATTTTGTCTCTTGTACATATGTGTATATTTGTCTTGTCCACTAGGGTTGTTGTCCACGTTGTAATTTAATACATGGTGAAATTACCAAACGCAAGTTTTAGTCTCTGCCTCCTCTCTTCCCGAGCCGGACCTTACTCTTCTGACACCTAGCCTATTCTTACTTCTGTACTTTTGTTATGATATGCAGCAAATATTGGCTACATAATTTGGTGAGCGAGCCAGGAGAGAGTTGGCAGAATTGTTGTGGACAGAAAAATATACAGCATTAAAATGGATGTGTTTGAGAAACATGGCATAAAAATACCCAATGCAGTTTTGATTGAAGGAGTCACTAAGACAGAAACGGATGAAGAAGTTATAGGATTTTTGACAAAATATGGCTCAATTTTAAAAAGTCAAGTTATTGATGAGCCAGAGTCTGTGTTTAACCGTAAATGGGTTGTTAAGTATAAATCTGGTGCTGCCATAGTTGCACTTCGTGACACTTTACCATACACATTTGTGAGTGATGATGGTAAACTAACGTATGACATTTTAGAACTGTCAACAGTGTGTGCTACTCAAATAGAGAAGCTAAAAACTGATGCTTATTTATTAGAATTAAAAGACTTGGCTAAGCGTACAGGAAAGGATTTTACAGAAGTCCTTAATGATGTGATGTCTCTGCTTGGCCACTCTGTTACGCAATTAAGGCCAGCCCCACAAGATTCTGCCTCACTTGCCCAATCTAACCCACTGCCACCATCTGATGTCACCTTAAATTCGCTGGCTGTCTCCACTTCTAATGCTGAGAACTCGAGTCAAGAATCCGACCAGCCGGAACATAAGACTTCCCCTACACCAAGATTCTTTGTCCCACATAGTGCCGCTTCTGATCTTAATCCACAAGAAGTCCAGCGTTATGTGGTGGAGCATATAGTTAAAAATGAGGACAGTGCGATGCTGCATCTCTCCAGCCAGCGACTCAGGGCTTTTTCTGGGAGGTTGCCCCGCCCCCAGAATGAATCAGATTATGAGACATGGCATTCTACTGTCGATCTGATGTTAAATGATCTTTCTCCGACTTACAACGGTCAAGAAAAATTCTTGAAAGTCTCTTGCCTCCAGCTGCAGACATGGTAATGCATTTGAAACCAGAAACACGCCCAGCAGTCTATCTTCAAATTTTGCATTCAGCATACAGTACCGTGCAAGATGGCGATGAGCTCTTTGCAAAATTCATGGACACTTTCCAAGATGCAGGAGAAAAGTCATCTTCATATCTCCAGCGGTTGCAAGTTGCCCTCAGTCTAGCCATTAAGAGAGGAGGAGTCCCACACACTGAAACCAACAAACACCTGCTTAACCAGTTTTGCAGAGGGTTTTGGGACAATACCTTGATCTCCGAACTCCAACTCAAGCAACAAAAGCATAATCCGCCATCTTTTGCTGAATTATTACTGCTGTTGCGTACTGAGGAGGATAGGGAAGCAGCAAAGACCATTCGAATGAAGCATCATCTCGGTCCATCCAAAATAAAGGCCATGACTCGTGCTCAATATGCTTATGCTGGGGGTGAAGACCATAAAGCCATAACACTGGAAAAGTTAACAAAACAGTTAGAAGACATACAGAGACAGTTGGCAGCTTTGACTGCAGCCCAATCCGCTCAGAGGAAGTCATTATCAGCAAAACCTACCCCTCCTGGTTCCGGTGCCAAACCAAAATCTGCATCACGATCCTTAAGACCCGCACCAGCAGGACCGAAGCCAGGTTTTTGTTATCGATGCGGGGAAGACGGACACATTAAACCAGCGTGTGACAATCCCCCGAATTCTGCTTTGGTGACTTTCAAGAAGAAACAGCATGCTGACAAACTGCAGAAATGGCACAAATCCAATCCCCCATCAAGCCAGTCTTTAAACTGAGCCCAGTACCTGTTACGGGGCGCACTGGAACTGCTTCGGACCAGCAATGTCCCAAGAACTCTCCATCAGTTACCTGTACAGAGTTGACTTAGTCACCACCTCGAAACACTCGATTACCAAAAGGATTAATAGGATCCAAGTGTACAAGTGAAGTTACCATCACTGGCCAAACTTGTTCTTGTCTACTTGACACTGGGTCACAAGTCACCACCGTTCCTGTTTCATTTTATAACAAGCATTTTTCCTCTCAACCACTGAAACCCCTTTGTGATCTCCTCCAAGTTGAAGGCGCAGCCGGTCAAGCTGTTCCCTACTTGGGGTATATTGAGATGTCAGTAACGTTCCCCAGTGACTTTGTGGGTGTTGAAATGGAAGTAGCTACATTGGCGCTCCTGATTCCAGATTCACGTCCAGAGCTTCAATCACAGGTTTTGATTGGAATGAACACTCTAGAACCTTTGTACGACCAGTATATTGAGAGCAACCACGGTAGCTTTCAGCCCTTAGCACATGGGTACCGAGCTGTTTTGAAACTGCTCCAATTACGTCACCAACAAGCGCAGCTGGGCACCAATGGAGTTGTGAGACTCTCAGGCAAAGCTCCAATTGTCATTCCTGCGGGTCAAACTGTTGTCATTGAAGGCTCAATCAGTACTAGCATCCCATTTGCACGCTCCTGTGCGCTCATTGAACATCCAGCATCTCCATTGGCAGGTGGACTTTGTGTTGTAAATTGTCTGATTACAGTTTCACCGCATGCCTTTCACAAAGTACCAGTTATTATAAAAAATGAATCAGAACACGATGAGTGTATTCCACCCTTGATCCCGATTGCCAATCTTGTGCTAACGCCTCAAATCCTCTCACATGATGCCAGTGTGAAGTCTGACTCCACACTACCCCCTCCCCGTGATCTACAATTTAATTTTGGCGATTCATCCATCCCACAAGAATTGAAAGAACGGATTGTGAACAAGCTGAATGGAATACCGGAAGTTTTCTCCCATCACGATCTAGACTTTGGCAGAACCAATAAGGTCAAAGATAAAATCAAGTTGCATGACGAAACCCCATTTAAATAGCGTCCACGGCCAATCCACGCACAGGATATTGAGGCAGTTCGACAACACCTGCAAGATCTCCTGAAAACTGGAGTTATCAGGGAATCAGTCTCTCCATTTGCTTCACCCATCGTGGTAGTCCGTAAAAAGAACGGCGATGTTCGTCTATGCATTGACTATCGAAAGCTGAAGCCCTTCCCAATCGCGAAGAGTCGTTTTCTGCACTGACTGGTTCCAGGTGGTTCAGTGTATTAGATCTCAAGTCTGGTTATTACCAGATTGAAATGAGTGAAGTTGACAAAGAAAAAACTGCGTTTGTAACACCATTAGGGTTCTGGGAGTTCAATCGCATGCCACAGGGTGTCACCAATGCTCCCTCGACGTTCCAACGCCTCATGGAGCAGTGTATGGGAGACCTTCATCTTAAAGAAGTACTTGTGTTCTTGGACGACCTGATTATCTTTTCCAGGTCATTGGAAGAGCATGAGGATCGCTTGCTGCGAGTCCTCACCCGTCTGAAAGAGTTCGGTCTCAAACTGTCCCCGGAGAAATGTATGTTTTTCCAAACATCTGTACGTTACCTGGGTCATGTGGTATCAGAAAAGGGAGTAGAGACCGACCCAGAGAAGATTTCTGCTTTAAAGACCTGGCCAATTCCACGAACCCTGCGAGAATTGAAATCATTCTTAGGATTCGCCGGATACTACCGAAGATTCATCCGGGGATATGCCACTATAGCCAAGCCGCTGAATGACTTGACTATGGGTTACATACCCACTCGCAAGTCAGGACAGAAAAAACACCCACACCAGGCATCAGGACCCAAAGTATCTACCCTTTGCAGAGAGATGGTCTCCAAAATGCCAGCATGCCTTTGAGACCTTGATTGACCAGCTGACCACTGCACCTGTCCTGGGTTTTGCTGATCCGAAGAAACCCTACATCTTACATACAGATGCGAGCGCCACAGTACTTGGTGCAGCGCTGTATCAACAGCAAGACGGACACCTGAGAGTTATTGCGTATGCCAGTCGTGGGCTTTCCATCAGTGAGTCAAGGTATCCAGCACATAAACTGGAATTTTTGGCATTGAAGTGGAGTATTACAGAGAAGTTCCACGACTATCTCTATGGAGCCAATTTTGTTGTGGTTACGGACAATAACCCACTCACATACATTCTTACGTCTGCCAAATTGGATGCTGCTAGTCATCGTTGGCTTCCTGCTCTTTCCACATATACTTTCACACTCCAGTATAGGGCTGGAAAGCAAAACCTTGATGCCGATGCGAAACTGTTGGATGGTGTTTTGTACAGGAAGAGGCAGGATGGCGAACAAACCATATTTCAACTTGTTCTTCCTGAAGAGCTGCGATCCTTGGTTCTGAAAAGTCAACATAACGACATGGGACCTTACTCTTCTGACACCTAGCCTATTCTTACTTCTGTACTTTTGTTATGATATGCAGCAAATATTGGCTACACATTCACCAGACTCAAATCCTTATTTTTTTTTGTTCATATTCAAAGTCATGTTTGTCGGGTTTGGTGGTGAACACAATGAAGAGGGAGACTTTTCATGCAATTTTTCTCGTCACAAGTCGAGAACTGAGCGCACCAAATTGACAAATAAATCGGCCGCGTAATCAATCTTGCGATGGCCATGCAGGGCATATCGTTAACAATATTACCAGTTGAACGTGGATCTTCTTGATCACCTCTGCTTCATCGTAATATTTACATTTATTTTGCATGCATTCTTAATCTTATAGCATTCAAGATATTTTTTTTTGTAATACTGCAACTATTTTAATTAGGACATTTTTTTTCTCTGAATATTTGGACTTATGACTGGTTGAATGTTTTCTTGTGATATTATTCATTTTTATCCCATAAAATTACACAGCATTTATTAATACGTGTACTTCTTCCTACTCCTTCAACATGTAAATTATGGAATTTATTGTTGACAAATTTCTTTCTTCCTTCAAATTTTTATTTTAACCTATTTTTTTTGTTACACTTGTGTTTTTGTTTATATGTTCAAAAGCAATAATATTGTAATTGTATTTTTATTAATAAAAAAATGTTGTAATATTGCAAATGTTTATTTTACTTTAGCAAAATTCAAATTTTCTCATAACATTCTGCTTCATTGAATCTCACCCATCCAATTTTTGTCTAAATATTCAGAGACTATTTTCATTTTGTTCAATTAAATTTTTTTATTAAAAATTGTGATAGTCCAAATGTTATCAAACAAAATGAAAACATTCATTTTTATAATATTCTTTTTGTATATTATTTTTGTGATATTCTAAATGTTTTCCTTGTGTAAATAACTTTTTTTGTGCCTTTTTGGATTCTGCATTTATATTTGTAATTGTTGATTGAAATGTCGCCTTTCAACTTCCTCCCAAAAAAAGATGTGTGTTTGGCGTTTATAAAGATTTGGACTCTTTCATAACTCATAACTTCATAACTCTTTCATCATGCCTTCCTAATTATCTTAACATTTGGACTTCTTGGGCTGCCGTTGGTGAGAGACCGGTCCAGTATGGGTTTGCGTGGATTCGAACCTGCATACTCGGGATAGCAGATGGTGAGCGGACTCTTCTTGATCTTCTCCTCAAAGAGGTCCTTCTTGTTGAGGAAGAGGATGATGGACGTGTCGGTGAACCACTTGTTGTTGCAGATGCTGTCGAACAGCTTCATGCTCTCGTGCATTCGGTTCTGAGGGGGGGGGGATGACCACATTTTTCATTTCAACTTTTCATTTCATGCGTCCGTCCGTCCATGCGTACCATCTCCTCGTCCTCGGCCAGCACCAGGTCGTAGTCGCTGAGGGCCACGCAGAATATGATGGCTGTCACGCCCTCGAAGCAGTGGATCCACTTTTTGCGCTCCGAACGCTGCCCGCCAACGTCAAACATTCTGAAGGAAGACCGACCACATCGGTGAAAGGGACATCATACACAAGACAATCAAAACATTATTAGGAAACAAAACCAAAAGAGATTTCAAAAATCAACATAATCTTCAAGTCAATTACAAGTGAATACATAATTCATTGGGCTATTTTTAGATTTATATTTTATTAGAGAGAACTCCCACCCATGAAAAAAGCCAAAGAAAAAGTATATCTGTTACTTGCAAAATAAAGTATACTAAATTAGAATTAAAAACTATTATATAACTTATTTCAACATAAGACCTGTGTCTTTAGACATTTTTTTTATTTAGCTAGTATTACAAAATATCTATCAAGTCACATTTTTTATAGTTAAAAAAAATGGATATATTAATTTATAAGCCATATTTATGTAGAAATTAAAATGTATTTAGTAGGTAAACAAAAAAATGTCGAAGTTGAAGTATCACAAAAAACTTTATAGTTAAAAAAGTAAATTTTATTTTTGTTAAATATGAAATATATTTAATTAGAAAACAATATCTTAAAATATCTTTATTTCCCAACTGTTTTGTGTTAGAACCACTCATACACAAAAAGCCCAAAATAAAAAAATAGCGTTGTGGAATTTGATGCTCAGTCCACTTTCATCAATTATGTGTTGGACATTGTCGAGATTGAGCTTCAAAATAAATATCAAGAAGATGAATAATTTAATTATTAAAGTAATGACTAATTAACAATAAATAGTTGTTGTTTTTTTCAAGTTGAGGATGTTTATTCAAACAGTGCATTTTACACATTTATTTATTTTTTGTTGGCAACTGCAGCGACATCACGGCCCAACCACTTCACTTCACTTCACTTCACTTCACTTCACTTCACTTCACTTCACTTCACTTCACTTCACTTCACTTCACTTCACTTCACTTCACTTCACGCGAGCAGCGTGCAAATGATTGAAACAGATTTAATTGTGTCAATCAAGGTGAGTGCCAACTAACGAATGGAAAGGAGACACGGTCCTTACTTAAAGTGGAGGTCTTTGAAGGTGAAGTGCGTCTCCACGATGCCGGTGGTCTTGACGCGGGTGCGCAGCACATCCTGTTGCGTGGGGATGTATGCGACCGCCGAGATCCGCTCCAGGTCGTTCAGGTAACTGCCGGGAGGCAAACCGTCACATTTCGTTTCATGCAGCAAAAACGCATCATCATCATAATGTTGGATGCAGCCCAACTCATCTTCGACACGCTTTTGCGGAATGTGAATGAAGCAGCATGAAAAGCAGCCGTTTCCATCCATTTGTCGGTGACTGAAAATGACATCACAGCACCAAAGGACTGCTTGTGAACGCGACACAACCAAGTTCAGAAAACAGGTGAGCCGCGATTGGTCGTTCATGAGCCCCGCGCAACTGACCTCATTTTCAGTCGACAGCGAGCGGCAAAATGGCCGCCACCTGAGATGGCTCAAAACAGGTGCATTTGTTGATTAGTTCACATTCCCTCAAACATACTATTAACCAGAATGCCATGTTTACATTCGGATATTACAATCTATTGTCAACAATATTTTGGACTTGACTTCTTCTTCTTCTTTAAGGATAATAACAAAAAATACTTGGAAAAAATTGCACAGCAAATATTTATTCAAAAAAATATTTGTATTTACTTCTATTTAACAAAATGTATATTATTGTATTTTAATATTTTGATTTGTTACCCTGTGATGAAAATGAGATGCACATTTGTAGAATTTCTAGTTAATTTTTCTTTGTCTCTTTACAATAACATTCAATTATACAGAAAAAAATGCTTATAAATAGATATATTTGTGTACATTTTATTAAGATTTTTTATAGCATATTTCTTTCATTTTTTCTGATGCTACCACAATAAAACATTTTGAAAAAAATATATTTTTATGTTTTATTTTTCTAGATTTTGTGGACCAATGAAAACATTTTACATTTAAAATAGTGTAACAGTAACATAATATTTACAATAATTTTTTTTAGGGATTGCAATAGCAGCCTTATTTTTTTTGAATGAAGGTTTTGGACCTGTGACGGCAGCCGATTCAATGAGGAATTACAAATTAGAGGAATAGAAAATTGCCATTCATTTAATACAATTGGAAAGAAACTCTTTAAAATTATCTTTCATTTGGGTTTTTTTGGTTTTGCAAAATCATAATTCATTTCTATTCATTTTTTCGTTGTATTTTACTGATGGTAATTGTTTTTGCAGTGTCATGGCAAAAACAAACAATGGCTTATGACGTCAAGGTTGATTGCACAACAGTAGCGCTAATAAGATGCAAGCAAAACCACGAGAACTGCGGGGTGAAAAAAAAACAAAAAAAAAACAACAAAAACAAGCAGACAAGCACGCACGCGCACACACACAAGCAGCGCTTTGTTGGGAAACGGCGCTTGCACAACATTTAAGTTAAGTGGAAGGCACTTGCGCAACGTCGCCCAAGGAATTCCGCCACGGAGGTAAGTAAGGCTCTTCATGTTGCCCTGCCTTTCGTTAGCTAATAATGTTAGCTAATAACATTAGCATCTGCCACTTGTCGAGGACATTGACATGGCACTTATTCATCATTCTGTTTGCACTTTTGCTCAGCTCAGCCTTGCTACATTTCCATCAGCACAATTTATTTTTAAAGTTGGCAAAAAAAATTTCATGTTATCCAGTTACTATTTTGATTGTAATTTGCATATTTGTCTTTTCATAAATTTATGTTCATGAGCAATACTCTGAATGTTTTGGTTACATTTTCCAAATAAATTCCAATGACTGAGAAAACCCGCAACCTTACTTTCTTAAAAATAAAAGATTTTCTCACAGCATTCAGACTTGAAACCTTAAAATAGGCAGTTTTTTTTCATGGTAATATTTCAATGTTATTTTTGTTACATTGTTTTGATATTTCAAATGTTTTGCTCACAACCTGACATTTTCTTGTCGTATTTGGATGTAAAAAAATTCCGTTTATTGTAATGTTCCATTTTATTTTTGTTGAATTGTAAAAACATCCGATTTATTCATTTTTTTTGTCAAAATATTCAGAACGGAATTTCTGACTTTCTGTTGACTTACGTTTTTTTTTGTTTTTTTTTTATCGTGTTCCGAATTTATATAATATCATAGCATTGCAACTTTTGATTACATTCTTGATATTAAGATCTTATGTTTGTATTTTTTTCTCTTAATAATAATAATAATAATAATAATAATAATAATAATGATAATAATAATAATAATAATAATAATACAGAATTTCTTTTGCACTTTTGTGAACGCTTCACAATGGATCCATTATTCATGCCCTCACATATTTCACACTCTTGTGGTGGTAAACGACTTTCTTCATAATGATATTCTTATCATTTCATTTTCATATAAATACTTCATATTTTTAACTGACTTTTCATTTTTGTAACACCCCACATGTATTTTCTTAAAATGGTCATCTTTCCTGGGGAAGTTTTTTTTTTTTTTTAAATGTCTTTTCCTGTTGACTATTTGGTGAAAGCAAGTAAAAACCGAATGTGCGTGTGTTCGTGCGTCGAAGAAGAATTGTGACTGACTATGCGGCCGAGTCGTTGAGCTGGTACTCGCGTGAGCGTCCGAAGCAGGCCTGGACGCCAGCGTCTCGCCACAGCCGCTTGATGACGCCGGCCAACTCGGCCGTCATGAAGCCCTCCTCGGCGGAGCCCGCCAGCGCAAAGAGCTGCCGCGCGTCATCCTGCGTGCGGAAAAACGGCAGACTTGGATGGATACTCAAACGGCTCGCGTGTCCTTTGCGGACGACCGGCAGCCGATAGATAAGGTGCGTCTGGGATGTCATAAGTGTGACTCACGGCTCGTGCGGCGTCGCCAAAGTCGATCTTGAGTCGCCCCATGGCCCGGATGATGGCGATGATAGACTGGATGGTGTTGCTGTACACAACCGCCTTGTACTGCTTGCACTCCTCTTCCGAG
This sequence comes from Festucalex cinctus, assembly GCF_051991245.1. Taxonomy (NCBI): domain Eukaryota; kingdom Metazoa; phylum Chordata; class Actinopteri; order Syngnathiformes; family Syngnathidae; genus Festucalex; species Festucalex cinctus. Next base: position 1,030,809 of record NC_135426.1, on the reverse strand, counting down.
TAGCCCGCCTCGTGGATGATCCTGCAAGTGCAAGCGCAAAGAGAGGAGGAAGGGGGGGAAAAAATTTATTCAATATTTGTATTCATTACAGTAGAGTTAAATGTTTCCTCCTCATAACAATATATTTAAAAAGTTGGCACCAAAACATTATATTTTTATTGAAATATGCTCAATTCAGTTTGTTATTCATGTTTTTGATTTAATTCTTTCTAACTATTTTTTTGCAGATATATTTGTATTAATATAAGTACCGTATCTTCACGACTATAAGGCGCACCGCATTATAAGGCGCACATTCAATGAATGACTTAGTTTAAAACTTTTTCCATGTATAAGGTGCACCCGCATTATAAGGCGCACCTTCAATGAATGACATATTTTAAAACTTTTTCCATATATCAGGCGCTACAGTAGAGGCTGGGGTTACGTTATGTATCCATTAGATGGTGCTGCGCTAAAGGGAATGTCAACAAAACAGTCACATAGGTCAGTCAAACTTTATTAATAGATTACAAACCAGCTTTCTGACAACTTCATTCACTCCCAAAATGAATAAACAGCTGTTTTATTATTTTCTCTGAGGTAAAGCTAGCGATCCAAGATGGCGGGTTCTTCTGCGCATGCGTGTCACCGATCGTGCGGGGTCACCGATAGCGTCTTGACAGCAAGACCTGTTGTGGCTCAATATTGATTCATATATAAGGCGCACTGGATTGTAAGGCGCATGGTCAGCTTTTGAAAAATTGAAGGCTTTTAGGTGCACCTTATAGTCGTGAAAATACGGTAGTTTATCAGGCATTCAAAATCTATTCATATTATCTAGATACTTAAATGTTATTTCCTTATGCAGCATGCATTTAACGGAATAAATATTTTTGTTAATTTGCATGTATTTAGATATTTATATGCAGTATGCATTTATTTTTTTTAAAATCAAGATTTGTATTTATCTATTACAAATGATTTGAAAATCTATAAAATATTCAGATATTTGAAGACGACATTTATTCTATGATACATGTATTTGTAAACACATATATACTGTACATAGTGAAGTGGTAGAGAGAATGGATGGGTTGTACACAAACTACACATGTACCTTGCATCTTTTTAAAGTAAACTGTTGATAAATACATGTATATTCATTAGGGGTGGGAATCTCTGACATGAGGCCGATTCGATATGTATCTCGATACACAGGTTGCGATTCGATTGAAAAACGATTATCTTTCAGAACAGAACGGTTCGATGCGGTTCGATTAAGTTTGGGAACGATACGATTTTCGATTCGATACGATTCATTTCAATATTCAAAACTTAGAGTGACATTTGTTGCTTGTAAACATTAATCTTAAAACACCACAAATTTTTTCAGTATCTACAAATGTGTTTAAAAAAACAAAAAACAAAAATGTCTTCTATATTTTTATATATTGAATCAATTATTTAAATGGACCGCAACAAAGGGCTGGGCGATATGACTGAAAAATGTATCAGGTTAAATATTTATTAGTCGTTATTGAGAGTTATAATTGTTTTTTATTTTTTATTTTAATTCAAAATAAGGATCAGGAAAAAAAGGCTGATAATTCAATTTGAAATATAAATATTTAACCTTTAAAAAGACACCAACACAATTAAACAGAATATGTGCACATTGTGAAGTATTTCAGAAACATACATTTAAGACATGAAATAAACCTACCGTCCAGCCAAAAGAAATATGAAGCCACCTTATGGAACAATAAATCTATCAAACACATTTTAACCACTTAATATATCCAAAAATATTTCCAAAAGTGCCCTTCCCTTTTTATCAACAATTTTTGTTTTTAACAATATTTGCTTTTCTTTTGCCATCATATTAATTTTTGGTTAATGTATGACATCTTTTTGTTTTTTTTAAATCTGAGACAAGATGATGACCACGGAATCACTACTGTTTATGTTTTGTTTTTTTGGGCTGTCGTTCATTTTGCGTTTGATGACGTAATCACGGGCACGCCTCAGTTCTCCTATCTGCTGCTCATGCTAGTTGTATACATTGACAGGGAGCCACAAACTGAGAAATGAGATACTTGCAGTGTGCTTTTAGCATAGCTGGTGTGTTGGCTGTGGGACATACCTGTTTCGTTTGAATCCATGCATTGGATCGTCACGGGAGTTATTCTTTTTGGCTCGCGCGCAGTACCAACGCCGGCCCGGGACATACAAGTGCACCGAGAGGACTCGATAGCAATGGGTTAGCTTCTGCTAACTGTTGCATGTTGTCACTCGTTGTGCGCGCGCGCGCCGTGTCGCGAGCACGGCGTTGACGGTAGGCTCCTCCCCAAGGTGCGTAACGTCTTTGCATTATGTTTACAACATCCGGGGAATGAAGCGTCTCTGAGCGCTACTTTGCTAGTCTCTGTAAACAGGGAAGTAGCTTGAATAGTGCTGCTACTGAAATGTAAACAAAACAAGTAGAGCACGGCGCAGAACTCTTGCTATTGTTATGAAAACCATAAAGCCTCACTCGTAACCGATTCACAGCCACGCGATATCCGGTCCACAGCTTTACAAGCAATGTATCTAAGGATTCCCGGCGGATTTTGTATCGGTTGACAAGTCTGCTACCGATACGGTCGTTTAGCTCCCCTTGACGACCGATGGTTCGGTCGAATCGTTTTTTTGTCCCACCCCTAATATTCATACATGTATTTATCAACAGTTTACTTTATTACATTGACAAACAAATGTTCAACTCAACTTCATTTATGACACACTTTAAAACAAATATTGCTGTATACATGAAACAGTAAAGAATGAGATAAGAAAAACAAGAACAACGCAAAACTTTGAAGTGAATATACAAGTAATTATTATTATTATTTTTTTTTACAAGTTCAAAAATTCATCTAGATATTCATTTACGTACATTTATCTAAATACCCAAATGTTTTTTGGGGGTTTAATTAGGAATCCATTTCAATGCATTTGTTTTATTAATGTGATTTGTTCCTGTTTTATTTTTGACATTTACATTTTAATTACACATTCTCATAAGTTATTTCCACATTTGATGTACATTTATCGATTTCAAAGCTGTCAGGCATCATGATCCAATGCGGTTGGTTGATTTAACACCACTAGATCTTCCCAACAAAAAGTCACTTGCACATCTGCATTGTGAAATATGTCACATGCAGTTAGGGCTGGGCAATAAATCGAATTAATTCGATACATCGTCATTTTAAAAAATCGAATCGTTGAAAATTTGCTAAATCGTGCAATTGAATTTTGTCTTCTGGATGATTAAAAGCTGTTGTTCTCATGTTCTGTTACATCCAAATGCTTTTATGTGATGTAATTTTGCATTAAAACTGATCTAGAATCAGTATACGATACTGGTGTCTGAACATTTTGCACAGGAATTATTTTTGAATAAATGAAACCTTTAAGTAAACGTTTGTTGGATTTATTAGGTTAAAATCGATTAAAATCGTAATCGTCCTGAATGACTGCAAAAAAAAATAATCGAGATTTTATTTTTTGGTCATATCGCCCAGCCCTACATGCAGTATATAATAATGTTTGTGCGCTGATGTGAAATGGACTCACTTCATCTGCTTGACGATGGTGCTCTTGCCTGACTCGCCGGCACCTGTGGAAGAACCACACACGCGTCACACGTCACAGCAGGTTGGTTATTACACCTTCAATTATTCAGCAGGCCCACTCGATGGCAAAACGACACCACGGCAACGGGAGGTTATTGGGCCATCCGGCGAAACGGCTCAGGTGACATAGGGAGGAGGGAGGATTGAAGACAAATAAACCAAAGCAGCGTTTGCGATGTCGCTTAGCGTCCAGCAAACATGATTTGACAGCTCGCACAACGTCGGACGTAAACAAAGTGTTGTTGCGCAAAATATTCAGAATTCATTTGCTGTAGTATTACCATTGGAAATGATTACCGGTAGATATGCTGATATTTCTCATAATATTCTGGTTTTATTTGGTAAAATGTTCTTGTTTCTTCAACAAATATATTTCTGTATATTTGACCATTTGTCCTTAAATATATTTATTTCAGTTAAATATATTTTTCTCGCAATAGTCCAACTATATTTTTGTAAAATTATGCAATTTTTCCACATAAGTCTGATTTCTTTTAATATTCCAATTTTAATTTCATTCAGTTTATTGCAATAATGTGGCCTTTTTTTGGGGGGTAATTTTCCAACTCTGCTTAATAAAATTGTGTTGTTTTTTTTTGTTTTTTTATATGCCAGCTTTATAGCAAAACTACATTTTTTTTCTGGTTTTATTTTCATTAGATTTGATGTCCAAACTATGGCCCGGGAGCTATTTGTGGCCTGCCATCCATTTTTTCTTTGTGTGTGTGTAGCTCTAAGCATGTATAAAAAAATAACTTGACATACATAGCCTGCAACCGTATTGGGGTGTTGAAAACGTGGAGGCTTTGTGACACTCACATGACATCTGTGTTGTTTTCGTTTGAGTCATTGACAAAATTGTCAGCCAATTTTTGTTATCGTCATCATCTCAATGAATGACTACTATTTTAGTTTTAGTTAAATTTTCGCCTGAAATTTTTTTTGAAATGATCACTGACACTGTGAACCACATCCCTCTCAAGTGTGACACAAATACTATAAATGCTGACCTTTTCTTATTCCAATTTTTCTGTAAAAATACATTTCTCACAATGTTGTAAACACATTTTCATAAAATGACATTTTAACCAGATTTTTTCCCGGTGATTGACGTCTGACAGTTCAGGCTGTTTGAAAGCGCTATATAAATAAACTTGAGTTGAGTTGAGTCATTTCATCTTTCGACTGCATACCAAATGATTCCAAATGAAGAAAGAGCACCTCCGCTGGTCCCGACCAGTATTTACTGCCATACTATTCATCATAGCGTCACCTCACCGATGCTGCTGTTTCAGTTCAAATTTGGTAAAAGAAAATGAGTCCAAGCTGGAATCTAACTGTACTGATTCAGATTTCATGAGAGGAGAAATTTGATCTCCAAAGTCCAATTCTTACTGTCGTTTCAATTTGAAGTTTTGGACAGAAAATGCTTTGAATGGCAGACCTATTGGATGGAAGAGCACCAACCTGTCTTTTTTGTTGTTTTTTCCTTTTTTAATGCTTTGCTTCTCTGCTTATGTTTTTTGGCTTTCTCCCGGTCTCGTCTCACACAGGCAGTAACCCGAACAGGCCCGCCAGGGTCACCTGGCTAAGCATTTGGACGGAATCCATCCACAACCTTGCAGTTTGCCATTGTAATACTGTTGTAACTAAAACAGCTGTAGTGCAAATTCCCAGCAAACAAAACCAAGAATTTCATGGGACGTGACGAAAACCTTCAGCTGCTTTTGGCGCAAACTTGACCTGACCTGACACGCCGAGCGGGCATGTTGCATCCGGCTCCCCTCTGCAAGTCGGGAATGCACAAAAATATGCATGTCTGCTGCTCTCAAAGTGAAATAATTAGCACTCAAGAGCTAATTCTTGTTACTGATCTTGGTTGGGTTCAGTGATTTCCTACTAACCCACATACTGCACGTGTGTTTATGTCAACATTTGGCCATGTATGGAAAAGTTTTTCACCTCAGGTCTGTGTTGACAAGTAAAACAGTGTTGCTTATCACTGTGTGTAAAAACAATGTGTAAAAACATTTTTCTTTTTTTTCTTTCCAAATCATCATCATCATCATTAATACGTCTTAAAATAATCAAAGTATTGTGACCCGTTTTGGGGCTTTTTGATGGTTCTGACCAAGCCATTTCAAAATAAGATACTGCCTACGGCTTTTTAAAAGGAGAACATCGTGGCATTTCATTAATCATGCCATGGTAATGTGACTTTCAAAGGACTATAATTTCCCAGAATTGTCTTGGCAGGAGGTTACACTTGTTAAGGGAAGAAAGCTATTATTGTCATAGTTATTAATTCTTTGGTTTGGGGCGTTTCCGTTTTTTTTTTTAAATGACTGATTTGGGCGTGTTGGTAAACTGACATTTGTGAGGGTTATAAGCCCGCAAATCTCTTATCATTAATATTCAATTATCACCGACTCATGTTGAATTGATATTTCAAAACAACTAATGAATTGGAAAAGCGTTTTGAAAAATGTGCCAAACGTTGCGTTCATGGACCAAAGAAGTGGAAGTAGGCGATGACACAAAAGTCACCGGAAAAAAAAGACGTGAAAGCTGGGCGTCGACCACCACGACCACCACCACAACTCACCCTCCGCCCTGTGGCTAGCGAGCTTGTAACCTCCCCCCACCCCATCCAACCCCCGCTCGCATCGCCTCGCCTCCACTCGTCTCTTACCGAGCAGCAGCAACTTGACCTCCCGCGCCGCCTTCTCGCCGTCGTCCCGCAGGTTCCTGTCGATCATTTTGCTCCGCTCCACCGCCGCCTTGTCCTCGGTGCTCAGCGTGCAGCCCATCCTCGAGCGACGAAAATGTCTTCACTAAACTCACATGAAATGGTTCAAATGTTCTTTCTCCCCTTGCCAACGAACACACGCCTTTAAAAAAAAAAAGAAAGAAAAAAGGGGGTGGGGGAACCGCACAGTCGATGCCTTTCTTCTTCCGAAGCTGAAGGCGGAGCTTTCGACACAAAAAAAGGAAGGTTCGTCCTGCGGCCGAGCGAGGTGCCAGGCAGTTCGTATCCGTGACGGGTGCTAAGTTGACGGGTTGGAAAAGCCTGGGTGGTGCCTCTACGCCCGCTGGTGCTCCGCTCAATTCGTTGCGGCGGCGGCAGTTGAAATGCGTGCTGGAGGAGGAGTCAGTCGTCACCATTCACCAAGCACATCCGACGGACACGGCACACTTCCGAGTTCTTCCTTCAGAATAAAATACACATCCGTGCATTTTCACGCGTGATACTTGAAACGTGTAATTAGCATCACACATTAGTTTCCTGGTACAACATACATAGTTTAAGATTATCCATCCATCTGTACCGCTTATCCTCAAATACGAGTAATTTTTATAACTTTTATTTTGAAGTACGAATCTAAACTGTTAGACGGAAACGTTACACATCATTAACAATATTTGACTATAATTAATAATCGAACATAATCATCACAATTATCAGTTTTATACGGCACATTATACATGTAAACGATACGTTTTTTTAACGTTACCTGATGAGAGGTTTATTTGCTGTCCTTAAAAACAGCACATAATTAGTTTCATTACACATTACAGTACGATTGCACTACACGAATGCACATTTCATTATGCATGTGTAATATTGCGATATCTGGGAAGGACCATTATATGTTCCCCTGGGAACAAAGCCTGGCCTGCAATCAGTGACAGTGGCAGACCGAACCCCCCACCCCCACCCGCCCCCCGCCTGCTCCTTCATCCGTACATTAGTCATTGATTGTGGTTTCAATAATTCAGCCGTTGGGACAAAGTCAAGCGCAAGCAAACCTCCACAATCAACAGCGTGTCCAAAGGTTGCTGGCGTGACAACAATTGCCAGTAGCAAACAACTGTAGCATGACAAGCAGATAGGAGAACTGAGACGTGCCCGCGATTACGTCATCAAACTCAAAATGAACGACAGCCCAAAAAACAAAATATAAACAGTAGTGATTCTGCGGTCATCATCGTATCTCAGATTAAAAAAAAAAAAAAAAAAAAAAGATGTCATACATTAACCAAAAATGAATGTCATGGCAAAAGAAAAACAAAAATTGTTAAAAACAAAAATTGTTGATTAAAAAGGGAAATGAACTTTTGGAAATATTTTTGCATATATTCAGTGGTTAAAATGTGTTTGATAAATTTATTGTTCCATAAGGTGGCTTCATATTTCTTTTGGCTGGACGGTAGGTTTATTTCATGTCTTAAATTTATGTTTCTGAAATACTTCACAATGTGCAAATTGTGTTGGTGTCTGTCTAAAGGTTAAATATTTATATTTAACATTAAATTATCAACCTTTTGTTTTCCTGATCCTTATTTTGAAGAGAAAAAAAAAAGAAAAAAAAAAAAAAAAAAAAACAATTCTAACTGTCAATAACTACTAATACATATTTAAACTGATACATTTTTCAGTCATATCGCCCAGCCCTTTGTTGCGGTATACTGAATTTAAATAATTGATTCAAAATATAAAAATATAGAAGACATATTTGTTGTTGTTCACATTTGTAGATACTGTAAAAATTTGTGGTGTTTTAAGATGAATGTTTACAAGCAACAAATGTCACTATAAGTTTTGAATATTGAAATGAATCGTATCGAATCGAAAATTGTATCGTTCCCAAACTTAATCGAACCGTATCGAACCGTTCTGTTCTGAAAGATAATCGTTTTTCAATCGAATCGCAACCTGTGTATCGAGATACATATCGAATCGGCCTCATTTCAGAGATTCCCACACCTAGTTTTCAGCATGCACGAGTCGACTCAAGTGTACACACTGGAATAGCGGAACAAACAATAGAGGAATTAAGGGGATTTTCATTTTCAACCTGGATAGATTTTTATTTTTTGTTTTATAAAAAGTATTTACAAGAAGTCAAGAGAGACTGCCTATTTTTTTTCATTAAAAACCCCCTTTATTTTCATTTTAAAAATGCACTTTCAATAAAGTATTTGGAACTCCATTTCTACCGCATTATTTTTATGTTGAGATGGTGTTATCGGCAGCTGCTGAAAGTAACTAAAAAAGTAACTTTTAATCTAACTTAGTTACTTTTAAAATCAAGTAATCAGTAACGCAATTTAGTTACTTTTAAAACCAAGTAATCAGTAAAGTAACTAAGTTACTTTTTCAAGGTAACTGTGGCAACACTGACTGTGACAAAGGTGTGCTTTTTTTTGTGGTGGTGGTGGTGGTTGTTGGGCGGTGCATTGGTGACAGTTTGCTCAAATCAAGATGTCATGCAAACAATTACATTACACACAGAAGCGCATCCGTTTCGGATCAATGAGGAGAACTGGTTCACTGTGTGCACGGTGCGCATCAGTTTAGGAGGTAATATTACAATTAAAACAGCATGACTGTAAAAGAACATGTACTTAACTGTAGTGTATACAGTACATAATATTTGGTAGGCAACCGTATATGCCAGAAAACTCAACAATTTTTGCAACACTGGCTGAAAAGTAAAAAAACAAAAAAAAAACAAAAAAAAACGACACCATTTAACACAAAATTGGACGTGTCAATTATAACAGGACACTAGTCCCAGGGATCAATTCCCGAAACTAAGCAGGAAGACAGTAAGAGCAAACATTTTGGCCCAAATCCAAATGTCCAGGGTTTGTATTTTGCCGCACTTCCACTAGAGAATTAACCTAAATCAGACCCAATCAAAATCAGGTATTACAAGACACATCCACTGACTTAGAGTTAGTAACAATAAACACAACGTGATACATACTAACAAAATGGAGCCAACCACAGTGTCCATCATCGAGCAGTGACTGACGCCGCCCTCCAGTGGTAAAAAGAGAGCATAGCTACATGTCCATTTGTCAGATTCTGGCACCGATGCATGAATTACCATCCAAATCTGACGTCACGTTGTGGAGCTAATCAAACTGCGCGTCCAGATAAGCCACAAGCTGACAAGCTGATACGCTGCATGAAATAAAATAAAAATACTAAAAAATGTGGATTTTTGTTTTGTTCTTTGGTCCGAGTTCTCAGTGTTGACATGAGAATGAAAGCTCGGGACTAACAAGGAAGGAGTCTGATCAGATACGTGGAACGTCGCACGTGAGTTGTTGAAGCCTTTCACTGCAAACTGCTCATCAACCTTTCGACCGGTTATCACCTGCTCAGATAGTACCGTGTGATACTTGCCTCTCACCCGCCTGAACATTAAACCCTGGCTGACCATAAATAAGCAAAGGTGCGCACCTTCTACCTGGCATCTGACGCTGAAGCCTGCGCATACAAAAGGCAGAGACGATTTTGCAAAGGCGCAATCGCAGGAGAGAGAGATGGGCTGCTGTAACAAGAGGTGCGCGCTCATCACCGGAGCTGTCATCGGGGCGGTGCTGGCCCTGCTGGGGGGCATTCTGATCCCGGTGGGGAACATTCTGATTGAGGAAACCGTCTTACAGGTACGTGGCGCTGTGACCAGATCAAGGTGAATTCCGAAGAAGTTGATCGTGTCTGATGTGTTGGGCAAGGCGGCGGTGGGTGACAAAAAATGTGAGCGAGCATCTGTGCATCAGCCTGCTTAAAAATAGTCTTGTGTGTGTGTCGGGGCGTGTGCGGGGGATCAAGGAAGCCCTGATCGCGCCCGGATCGCCGGCGTACGACAACTGGTTGTCACCGGGGGGAGCGGTCTACAGACAGTTCTGGTTCTTCGACGTGCAAAATGCCAGGGAGGTGGAGGAGGAAGGCGCCGCGCCGTTGGTCGCGGAGAAGGGACCTTACACCTACTTGTAAGCTTTGATTTCCCCGACCTTACCGACCAACCGTCAATTGCTGATCTCTCGTATGCTGACCGAGGACAAAAACTCTCTCAGGACCAGGTACTCATCCAAAGCGAACATCACCTTCAACCCCAACAATACCGTCTCCTACCTGCTGCCGCTGGGTGCCGTCTTTGAACCGTCCTTGTCGGTGGGACCGGAGGAGGACGTCATCACCTCCCTCAACTTGGCAGTGGCGGTGAGCGAGAGCCGCACAGCTCTGCTGTGACTAATTACCCCGAGAGCATACGCCGGTTAGCCCTATCCCTTGTTTACGGGGCAAATCCAAATCTCTGTACCATAAAGAGGCTAACCATCTCCCAACAAGTGCAAGTCATCATCCCCATCTTATAGAAGAAGCAAAGCCAAGTCCAAATGATCCCGTCTGATGCCAAACCAAATTTCATGAACAATCATCAGTCGACCTTAACCCCAACGAAAATAATCATCTCAATCTTTACAGAGGGTAATCACAGCTGCTTTATCATTCCTATCCGGGAGAAAGGCTAACGTGATAATTCTTGTTGCCAGACACTCTCAAACTGTCTTTAGACTCTCAAACCGTTTTTCTTGTTGCAAAGAAGTTCTGAACATGAATCGGACTGCAACACTTAAGGAAGCCTGCTGGAGAAAGCAACACTCACTCACGTATGTGCACCCTCCACCTGCTCAGTGAGATACGGGCTTAACCAATGCTGATTTTTCATCAGGGTTCTTTCAAGGTCACGGGTTTTCCTAAACATTCTTCATGGTTTCCTAAATGGTCTTAATGGTTTCCTAAATGGTCTTCATGGTCTTTCTTGTGGCAAAGTAATTTTGAACACGTTCAAACCTTTCTTGCGACAAGAAAGACAATTAAGACTGTTTAGAGAACCATTAAGACAGTTTTGAGAACATTTAAGAAAAGTTATTGGGAATGTATTGTCACAAGAGAAGTTTGAACATGTTCAAAATTTAGGAAAGCATTAGGACTGTTTCGAGAATGTTTTGGAAATGCTGCAACTTTAATAGGAACCCAGACGAGGACTGATGTGAAATCAACATTCGCTAGCGCCGCAAACATTCATCCCTCAGTGGGATCAGAATAATCATTCCTTATAATAATCCTTCATATCCCTTCTCAAATGTAAGTAACGAAAGGCATTACGTAACCTAACGTAAACCGAAATGCTAATCCTCCAGGATAAATGCTAACAACAACAACAACAACAAAGTGCTAGTGCATCGCGGCGTCATGGAGCATTACATCATTCTTGGCAGTCGACAATACTGATAAGAGTTTTAACTTGAATGTCAGCATGTCTGATCCTAATCTGTTTTCTAATCAGATCATTACACTTATTAAAAAAAAATAAAAAAATAAAAAAATAAAATAAAGTGCTCTTATCTCCTTTGTGCGTATCAAAGAAGAAAATATGAACACATTTGTTTTTGTGCGTATCAGGGGGCATATTCAAAGATTCCAATAGGGCTGCACCCCTTACTGGAGACCATGATCAAAAGCAGCAACTCGTCCTTGTTCCAGCTTCGCAGTGTCAACGAGCTGCTGTGGGGCTACAAGGACCCCATGTTGAAAGCCACTGTGGGACTTTTTGTACCAGTGAGTCACGCACACACATCACTACGGCAACACGATATTACATTACCACTCAAAACTCTTTACACATGGAAAGATGTTTTCTTGCTATATTTGGTTTATATTTTAGTATCCCAATACTTGTGTCAAATAGTAGTATTAATAGTATTTAAGTGTACTATATCTTCTAATTTTTTTTTTCAGCTAATAATTTAGCATTTTCATTTTTCCTTATAGTTTTACATGTTTATTGTATAAATTTGTTTTTAATTTTTTTTTTCTATAATTTTTTTGGTACATTCTATACATCTTTTTTTTCTGATATTATATTAGATTTCTTATATTTAGTAATATTCTCAACCTTTTTTTCCAACAGTTCCCCTTTTTTCACATATTTTTCATTCAAATATTTATTGTATTTTTATGCAAAAAGTTTGCAATTATTGCATTCATGCTATTTAATATTAAAAACGTATTTTTGTTGATTATTTGTAGTATTACTTTGTAATATTTTTTGTTTGTACAAATATCCATCCATCCATCCATTTTCTTGACCGCTTATTCCTCACAAGGGTCGTGGGGGGTGCTGGAGCCTATCTCAGCTAGCTCTGGGCAATAGGCGGGGGACACCCTGGACTGGTTTCCAGCCAATCGCAGGGCACACAGAGACGAACAACCATCCACATGCACAAGCACACCTAGGGACAATTTGGAACACCCAATTAACCTGTCATGCATATCTTTGGAATGTGGGAGGAGACCGGAGTACCCGGAAAAGACCCACGCGGGCACGGGGAGAGCATGCAAACTCCACCCAGGAAGGCCGGAGTCTAGACTCGAACCCGAGTCCTCGTTTTTTCAAATATATTCTAATAATTTAATATTTAGTAATATTCTCAACCTTTTTTTTTCCCAACAGTTCCACTTTTTTTTCAAATAGTTTTCATCCAAATATTTATTGTATTTTTATGCAAAAATTTTCCAATTATTGCATTCATGCTATTTAATATTTAAAAAATATTTGTTGATTAGTTGTAGCATTACTTTGTAATAGTTTTTGTCTTTACAAATATATTCTAATAATTTAATATTTAGTAATATCCATCCATCCATCAATTTTCTTGACCGCTTATTCCTCACAAGGGTCGCGGGGGCTGCTGGCGCCTATCTCAGCTGGCTCTGGGCAGTAGGCGGGGGACACCCTGGACTGGTTGCCAACCAATCGCAGGGCACACAGAGACGAACAACCATCCACACTCACACACACACCTAGGGACAATTCGGAGCGCCCAATTAACCTGCCATGCATGTCTTTGGAATGTGGGAGGAGACCGGAGTACACGGAAAAGGCCCACGCGGGCACGGGGAGAACATGCAAACTCCACCCAGGAAGGTCCGAGCCTGGACTCGAACTGGAGACCTCAGAACTGGGAACCGGACGTGCTAACCACTCGACTACCGTGCCGCCCTATTTAGGAATATTCTCAACCTTTTTTTCTAACAGTTCCACTTTTTTCAAATATTTTTCATCCAAATATTTATTGTATTTTTATGCAAAAATTTCCAATTATTGCATTCATGCTATTTAATATTTAAAAAATATTTGTTGATTAGTTGTTGTTGCTGTATCCCCTCCGTGAGCCGGTACCTTACTGTGGTGGAGGGGTTTGCGTGTCCCAATGATCCGAGGAGCTATGTTGTCTGGGGCTTTATGCCCCTGGCAGGGTCACCCATGGCAAACAGGTCCTAGGTGAGGGGCCAGACTAAGCACGGCTCAGAAGACGCCTGATGACGAATACAAACTTTGGAGACACGTTTCCCTCGGCCGGACGTGGGTCACCGGGGCCCCCCTCTGGAGCCAGGCCTGGAGGCGGGGCTCGCTGGCGAGCGCCTGGTGGCCGGGCCTGCACCCATGGGGCCCGGCCGGGAACAGCCCGAAGAGGCAACGTGGGTCCCCCTTCCCACGGGCTCACCACCGGTGGGAGGGGCCAAAGGGGTCGGGTGCAGTGCAGGCTGGGTGGCAGCCAAGGGAGGAGACCTTGGTGGACCGACCCCCGGCTCCAGAAACTGGCTCTTGGGACATGGAATGTCACCTCTCTGGCAGGGAAGGAGCCCGAGCTGGTGTGTGAGGCAGAGAAGTTCCGACTAGATATAGTCGGACTCTCCTCCACGCACGGCTTGGGCTCTGGTACCAGTCCTCTCGAGAGGGGTTGGACTCTCTTCCACTCTGGAGTTGCACACGGTGAGAGGCGCAGAGCAGGTGTGGGCATACTTATTGCCCCCCGGCTCGGCGCCTGTACGTTGGGGTTTACCCCGGTGGACGAGAGGGTAGCCTCCCTCCGCCTTCGGGTGGGGGGACGGGTCGTGACTGTTGTTTGTGCATATGCACCAAACAGCAGTTCAGAGTACCCACCCTTTTTGGAGTCCTTGGAGGGTGTGCTGGAGAGCGCCCCCCCTGGGGACTCCCTCGTCTTGCTGGGGGACTTCAACGCTCACGTGGGCAATGACAGTGAGACCTGGAGGGGCGTGATTGGGAGGAACGGCCCCCCCGATCGGAACCCGAGCGGTGTTCTGTTATTGGACTTCTGTGCTCGTCACGGATTGTCCATAACGAACACCATGTTCGAACATAAGGGTGTCCATATGTGCACTTGGCACCTGGACACCCTAGGCCGCAGTTCGATGATCGACTTTGTAGTCGTGTCATCGGATTTGCGGCCGCATGTTTTGGACACTCGGGTGAAGAGAGGGGCAGAGCTGTCAACTGATCACCACCTAGTGGTGTGTTGGCTCTGTTGGTCATGAAGATGCCGGTCCGACCTGGCAGACCCAAACGTATTGTGAGGGTCTGCTGGGAACGTCTGGCGGAATTCCCTGTCAGAAAGAGTTTCAACGCCCACCTCCGGCAGAGCTTCTCCCTTGTCCCGGGGGAGGCGGGGGACATTGAGTCCGAATGGGCCATGTTCCGCGCCTCCATTGTTGAGGCGGCCGATCGGAGCTGTGGCCGTAAGGTGGTCGGTGCTATACGTCAGGATAGACGGATCCAAGGAATCCACTCCGGGACAATAGAACATAAAATTAATCTATATGCCGATGATATATTACTCTATTTAGAAGAACCTGCTATCTCGCTAGGGGAAGCATTTAAATTAATAACTAAATTCTCTCACTTATCAGATTACTCTATTAACTGGACAAAATCAACATTATTACCTATTACAGAAAATTCATGGAATCCTACAAGTCAGGATCCACACTACTCCTTTCCTACAGGTAATTTAAAATACTTAGGTGTTAAAATTTCACCTAAGTTAACTGAATTAACTTCTTTAAATTTTTCACCATTATTGGATAGTATCCGTAGTGACCTGGAGCGCTGGAATAATCTTCCGATCTCTTTAATAGGACGGATAGCTACTATAAAAATGAAAGTTTTACCAAAGATTAATTATTTATTTTCAATGATTCCATTTAAACCTACGTCTAACTGGTTCCAATCGCTGGACTCTGCTATCATAAAATTCTATTGGAATAAAAAAAAAGCCAAAATTAGTCTATCTACTCTTCAGGAAAGTAAATCTAAAGGAGGTTTAGAGGCACCAAACTTTATGTACTATTATCTAGCTAATCAACTACAATATCTTGTGCTATGGACACAACCCAACAGAGATACTAACTGTTGGTTGGAATTGGAGCAGAAGGATTGTAATAATCTTAGACTGTCAGATTTACTCTTTATTACAAAATCAATAAGACGACATAATTGTTTTAAAAACCCAATGATAGCCGCCACCCTGACTGCCTGGTGGAAGGCATTAGAAATTACAAACTCCCAATTGGCGCCCTGTGGGCTCTCTCCCATTTGGCATAACCCCGACTTTCAACTTAATAATCAGTCGTTCCATTTAAGCCTATGGGAGCAGAAAGGAATTACACACCTTCATCATCTTTTCTCAGATAATAAGTTTATATCGTATACAAACTTGGTCCAGAAATATGAAATAAAAAAGGGAAATTTCTTACATTATCTGCAAGTTAAAAATATGGTTAAGAAACAAATCCCAACACTTCAGGATACGCTCCAACTGCCTGTCTTAGCTAAAGATATTATGAAGCTTTCTCCAACAACAATAAAGAAAATATCAAAAATATATAAGTTATTTTTATACACAAATAAAACGTATTTACCGACTTTAAAATGGGAAAAAGACTTGTCTATAGTTCCGGAACCAGACTTTTGGACCCAAATCTGTGAAAATGTATTTAAAATGACCAAACAGACAAATTTGCAACTTATCCAATATAAGATACTTCATAGAACATATATTACACAATATATGATGAAAAAAATGGGACTCTCTGACTCCGACATTTGTCTCCAGTGCTCACAAAACACTGCCGATACTTATCTTCATGCTTTATGGTCATGTACTCCAGTGCTGCATTTCTGGACTAAAATCTTGGAAAAGCTCGCTGATATATTAAACTGTAGGCTTCCTTTATCTCCAAGACTGTGTTTACTAGGTGACTTAACAATAACTGAGCTACCATGTAAACAATCTCAATCTATATTTATAGCCCTTACTATTGCTAAAAAAATAATCCTTGTCAATTGGAAAAATAAACAATCTCTAAATATCGACCACTGGTTAAACTTACTAATAAATTATATCTCAATGGAAAAAATCTCTGCCTTAAATAAAAATCAAGTATCAAGATTTAAACAAATATGGTCTATGTACATAGAATATTTTAATCTCAATTTGGCAACTTAATCCTGCCAAGATTCTGCCTGTTAACGAGAGCCACCACATCGTTACAACTTCTGTTTTCGCTGCTCCTGTATTTGGTATTTTGTATCTGATTGTTTTTATTTTTATATAGTCAGGAACCTAGTTGCTGCTAGTGGGCTCGAGCATACCACACTATACGACACTATACTCAATAACTCCTTAAGATCTATTTCTAGTGGGCACTAAGCATCAACACTTGGTGTTACTGCATGCTAATTAGTCAATTTTCTTGACGCCGTCCCCTGTGGTCGGGCGGGGGTGGTTCTGCCCCCCCCCCCCCGTTGTCTGCTCGGTGGCGGTTGCGTCTTGGCCGCTCCCTGGGCCCCCTGTGGGGTGCGGTGTTGGGGTGCTTCCCCTGGTGCCCGGGGCGGCGCCGTCCCGGCGCGGTCCGCTGCTCCGTGCCCGGCGGCGCGGTTCGGGGTGGGTGGGCCTCCGGTGTGCCCCGTGGTTCCCTCTCCCCTCCCCCTTCCTCCCCCCCGTCGCCTCTCCCTCCTCGCCTCCTCCCGCCCATCCTCCTCTGCCTCCCGGTCCCTTTTCCCTTGTCGCCCTCCCTCCTCCTCTCCCCCCCCGCCTCCTGCCCTGCAGCCGCCCTTTCGCCTTCTTGTCGTCTTCTCCCCGCTTCCCCCGCCCCCCCCCCCTTCCCTGTCTGCCCTGCGGCCCCTCCCCCTCCCTCTCCCTGGGCCTGGGGCTCCCTCCCCGGCCCGGGCGTCGGGCTCCGGGGGCCGGGCGAGGGTTTGGGGCCTGCCCCACTCCGGTATAACTCCTGGCGCCCCGGGCGGGCTCCGGTGGCCGGTGGGCTGTCCGGTAGCCCTGCTGCGCTGGCTGTCCGCCCATTGTGGTGCCGGGTGGATGAGGTGGGGGGCGGCAGGGGGTGGGGGTGCTGGGGGGCGGGCGTGCCACCTACACCCGCCGGGTTGGGTGAGGCCCCGCTGGTCGCTCCTCTTACTCACTTCACTAGCTTGCACTATACACTTTGTAAATATACACATAGGGGACACAACACATTTCTTGGTGGGGTGGGGAAGGGTGGAAACACCGTCTTCACCCTTCAACTCCCCTCCAATTTTAATGCACCTCACGTCCAAGGGGAGGGGTGAGTTGGGGCGGGGAGCCATCAGAGGGGATGGACTGCAGTGCCTGGCAGCGCTGTGGTCCCCCCCATTTGTGTCCCTGCCCCACCACTTTGTCCCTCCATTCCCTTTTTTAATGCACCACACATATACATATTCATTTTTTTGGGGGGGATACGGGTGGGTCGGAATAGGGGAAATTTTTTCCCTCTGCTCCGACTCACCTGCTCCCAATTTTAATGCACCACACGCACACACTTGTATATACACTGGGTGGGGCCACATTCACGGTGTAAGGGTAGAGCTCGCCAGTCGGCGAGCTGGCGGACTCAGTAACAGGGTTAGGTGTCACTTGTACTCTGGCGTGACGACCGGGGCCTCTCCCCACCGGGCTCGGTGTTCTGGTGTTCCGCCTTCTCCCCTGGTGCTTCCTCCTCTGCTTCCCCCCTCCCGCCGCTGTGCAAATCTCGCGCGGCTGGAGGTGGGGTGGGCACATCTTCCCTCTCTGCGCTGCTGCCCGGTGCCGGTTTCCGGGGGGGGGGGTGGGGGGTTCTCGCGGGGGGCCGGGTTCGCGGGGGGGGGTGGCGGCCGTCGGGGGGGGGCGGCTTGTTTGGGGGGGGGTGGAGGTATGGGTGGGTGGGGGGTTGGGTGCTGGGGGTCGGGGTGTGTTCGGGGGTTTGGGGGTCGGGGGTGGTGGGGCCTGGGTCGTGGTGGATGGCGGGTTTGGGTGGGGTGCGGGGGGGTCGTGGGGGGATGGGGGCTGGGGACCGGTGGGGCGCTGTGGGGGCCCGCTGGGCCTCGTTCTGCGGCCTTGGGCTCGGGGGTGTGGGCCGGGGCTGGGGCGGGGGTGTTCCGGGTGTCTGGGTCGGCTCGCCGACCGGTGTCCGCTCGGGTGGCTTGGGGGTGGCCTTGGTGCTGCCGCGGCCTGGGGATTCCGGGGGGGGGGGGGGGGGGGGGGTGCTCGCTTTGCTGGACCGCGGTTGACGGCTTCTTTCTTTGGTGGTGGTCCTTATGCATGCCAGATCCGTCGCACCAGCATCTACTGAAACTCAACAGAAGTACCCTCTCCCTCCCACAGCCCCTTGAATCAGTTGGTGCTGGTGTCTGTGGTTCTCACTTTGCTTTATCTATCCTTCCCTCCTTCCTCTCTTTAGTTTTTCCTCTGGTCACTTGAGATCTTAATTTATTAGAAGTATGAGGTTTCTGGGGTTGGCATAAGACTCCGGTTTTGTAACCACGCAGGAGGGGTCTTGTTGGTGCTGGACTTCACTTTGATGGATTGGATGTACTGGCTTCTATTGATCTCACTCTGCCTTATCGATCCTTCCCTCCTTCCTCTCTTTAGTTTTTCCTCTGGGCTCTTGAGATCTCGCTAAATTTGCTGGAATTTAGAGGCTTCCGGGGTTGGCGTAAGACTTTGATTTTGTAATCATGGGGAAGGCAGGAAGTGTTTGGTCGGTGCTGGATGTCACTTTGATTTACCTTTCTTTTCTCTTTATTTCTTTTTTTTTCTGACCTTTTCTCTGGTCTCCTGACCATTTAAATCTCACGACTCTGGCAAGATTCTGAAGTACCTGGTTAAGGCGAAGGGTAATGGGATATTTATAAGGTTTTAGGTGAATGAATGAGTATAAATTTATAAGTATTTGCACGCACGCACACGCACGCACGCAAACGCACGCAAACGCACACACGCAAACGCAAGCACGCACGCACGCAAACGCACGCACGCAAACGCACGCACACATACACACACACACACAAAAAAAAAAAAAAAAAAAAAAAAAAAAAAAAAAAAAAAAAAAAGAAAAGAGCAATGATGACAAGACGTTGAATCGGTAAGACTACCGAATGAACAATTCTGAGCTCTTCAAAAAAAAAAAAAAAAAAAAAAAAAAAAAAAAAAAAAAAAAAAAAAAAAAAAAAAAAAAAAAAAAAGGTGGTCGGTGCCTGTCGTGGCGGCAATCCTCGAACCCGCTGGTGGACACCAGCGGTAAGGGATGTCGTCAAGCTGAAGAAGGAGTCCTATCGGGCCTTTTTGACCTGTGGGACTCCGGAGGCAGCTGACGGGTACCGGCTGGCCAAGCGGAACGCTGCTTCGGCGGTTGCTGAGGCAAAAACTCGGGCATGGGAGGAGTTCGGTGAGGCCATGGAAAACGACTTCCGGACGGCTTCGAGGAAATTCTGGTCCACCATCCGGCGTCTCAGGGGGGGAAAGCGGTGCACCATTAACACTGTGTATAGTGGCGATGGGGTGCTGCTGACCTCAACTCTGGACGTCGTGAATCGGTGGGGGGAATACTTCAAAGACCTCCTCAATTCCACCGACACGTCTTCCTTTGAGGAAGCAGAGTCTGGGGACTCTGGGGTGGGCTCTCCTATCTCTGGGGTCGAAGTCACTGAGGTGGTTTGTAAGCTCCTCGGTGGCAGGGCCCCGGGGGTGGATGAGATCCGCCCGGAGTTCCTAAAGGCTCTGGATGTTGTGGGGCTGTCATGGTTGACACGCCTCTACAGCATCGCGTGGACATCGGGGACAGTGCCTCTGGATTGGCAGACCGGGGTGGTGGTCCCCCTTTTTAAGAAGGGGGACCGGAGGGTGTGTTCCAACTATAGAGGGATCACACTCCTCAGCCTCCCTGGTAAGGTCTATTCAGGGGTGCTGGAGAGGAGGGTCCGTCGGGAAGTCGAATCTCGGATTCAGGAGGAGCAGTGTGGTTTTCGTCCTGGCCGTGGAACAGTGGACCAGCTCTACACCCTCAGCAGGATCCTCGAGGGTGCGTGGGAGTTCGCCCAACCAGTCCACATGTGTTTTGTGGATTTGGAGAAGGCGTTCGACCGTGTCCCTCGGGGAATCTTGTGGGGGGTGCTTCGGGAGTACGGGGTACCGGGCCCCCTGATATGGGCTGTTCGGTCCCTGTACGACCGTTGCCAGAGTCTGGTCCGCATTGCCGGCAGTAAGTCGGATTCGTTTCCAGTGAGGGTTGGACTCCGCCAAGGTTGCCCTTTGTCACCGATTCTGTTCATAACTTTTATGGACAGAATTTCTAGGCGCAGCCGAGGAGTGGAGGGGTTCCGGTTTGGTGGCCTCAGCATTGCATCTCTGCTCTTTGCAGATGATGTGGTGCTGTTGGCTTCATCAGGCCGGGATCTCCAACTCTCACTGGAGCGGTTCGCAGCCGAGTGTGAAGCGGTTGGGATGAAGATCAGCACCTCCAAATCCGAGACCATGGTCCTCAGTCGGAAAAGGGTGGCGTGTCCTCTCCGGGTCGGGGATAAGGTCCTGCCCCAAGTAGAGGAGTTCAAGTATCTTGGGGTCTTGTTCACGAGTGAGGGTAGGATGGAGCGAGAGATCGACAGGCGGATCGGTGCAGCGTCTGCAGTAATGCGGACTCTGTATCGGTCCGTCGTGGTGAAGAAGGAGCTGAGCCAAAAGGCAAAGCTCTCGATTTACCGGTCGATCTACGTTCCAACCCTCAACTATGGTCACGAGCTGTGGGTCGTGACCGAAAGAACGAGATCCCGGATACAAGCGGCCGAAATGAGTTTCCTCCGCAGGGTGTCCGGGCTCTCCCTTAGAGAGAGGGTGAGAAGCTCGGTCATCCGTGTGGGACTCGGAGTCGAGCCGCTGCTCCTCCGCGTTGAGAGGAGCCAGCTGAGGTGGCTCGGGCATCTGGTTCGGGTGCCTCCTGGACGCCTCCCTGGGGAGGTGTTCCGGGCATGTCCCACCGGCGGGAGGCCCCGGGGACGACCCAGGACACGCTGGAGAGACTATGTCTCTCGGCTGGCCTGGGAACGCCTTGGGATCCCGCCGGAGGAGCTGGTTGAAGTGGCTGGGGAGAGGGAAGTCTGGGTTTCCCTCCTGAAGCTGCTGCCCCTGCGACCCGACCCCGGATAAGCGGAAGAAGATGGATGGATGGATGTTGTTGTATTACTTTGCAATATTTTTTGTTTTTACAAATATATTCTAATAATTTAATATTTAGGAATATTCTCAACCTTTTTTACTAACAGTTCCACTTTTTTCGAATATTTTTCATCCAAATATTTATTGTATTTTTATGCAAAATTTCCAATTATTGCATTCACTCTAATATTTAATATTTAAAAAAAATATTTTTGTTGATTTGTAGTATTTGTAATATTTTGTTTTTACTAATATATTCTAATAATTTAATGTTTAATATTCTCAACCTTTTATTCTAACAGTTCCAATTTTTTCAAATATTTTTCATCCACATATTTATTGTAATTTTCTGCAAAAATGTTCCAATTATTGCATTCACTCTAACATTAAATTTTTTTTGTTGATTTGCAGTATTACTTTGTAACATTTTTTGTTTTTACTAATATATTCTAATAATTTAATGTTTAGTAATATTATCAACCTTTTTTTTTCTAACAGTTCCACTTCTTTCAAATATTTTTCATCCAAATATTTGTTGTATTTTTCTGCAAAACTTTTCCAATTATTATTGCATTCACTCTAATATTTAATATTTAAAAAAAACATTTGTTACTAATATAATTTGATATTTTATAATATATGAATAATATTTGTGGATTCATATTTCAGCATTTGCATTTTCGACATTTCTTTAATTTGTTTGACTTTTAGCCATGTGGTGGGACTGCGCGGGCGTCCATAACGTTTTGCCTCCACGAAACCTCAACGTATTTCTTGAAGCATTTTTGCTGATTGTAATAATAATAATAATAATAATAATAATAATAATACGAAATGTTGAATTGATCCTGTCCCCCAGTACAACGGCACGTTTGACGGCCACTACACAGTCTTCACGGGCGAGGGCGACATCAGCAAAGTGGGCATGATCGACATGTGGCGGGGATCCAGGTGAGCGCGGACAAAATCGACAAGCTTTGCCGACGATATCGGTCTTCAAGGAGCTTCCATGTTTTCTTTGTAGGAGTTTGCCCTTCTGGGGCGACAAGTACTGCAACATGATCAACGGGACAGGTGAGGGTCTCAGGGTGAAACGAACAAAACAGCTTTGTCAGCATCCTGATTGGACTCAACCTCCCTTTTTCCAGACGGTTCCAACTTTGCTCCCTTTGTGGATGCGACAAAGCCGATCTTCTTCTTTTCTTCCGACATCTGCAGGTGAGTGAAGTCCCTTTGCGACGACCTGACTCAGGCCACTCGAGGTCACTGTGGTCCCCCGTGTGTCCCGCAGGTCGGTGTCAGCAAACTTTGAGTATTCCACGGAGCTGAAGAAGATCCCGGTGTACCGCTTCGGACTGCTGCCGTCCACCTTAGCCTCGCCCGTGGATAACCCAGACAACCGCTGCT
This sequence comes from Festucalex cinctus, assembly GCF_051991245.1. Classification (NCBI taxonomy): domain Eukaryota; kingdom Metazoa; phylum Chordata; class Actinopteri; order Syngnathiformes; family Syngnathidae; genus Festucalex; species Festucalex cinctus. Next base: position 1,007,581 of record NC_135426.1, on the reverse strand, counting down.
ACTGCCGGGATCCCAAGACCACCAAGAACTGCACCATCGCAGGAGTGCTGGACATCAGTTCCTGTCAAGACGGTAAGTCGGGACATTCGCTTGCTCGCTTTCTTTTGTCATCCGTCTAGTTTTTCTTTCTTCCACAGGACAGCCCGTCTACATCTCTTTGCCACACTTCCTTCATGGTACTCCGTCCCTGCATCAGGCCATAAAGGGGCTCAACCCAATTGAGGAGCACCATAAGACCTACCTGGACGTGGAGCCCGTAAGACTTTATCTATCCGATATTCTCCCATATTAGGAAAAATACTAATGGGATGAAAATGTTCACAAACAAAATCTTTTGCTCCGGTCATGTTGAAAGCGATTGTTTGTTACTGAAGTATGATGGACATTTTCCGAGATTGATTTTGTGTAAATGGCACCGGTACGTTTGCGAGTACCCCCCCCAGTGGCATGCTATCGTACCTCATCAAGATACAGTAACCCCTTTCACACAGCCAGTCTACACATCATGCTGAAGTTTTGTATCATTTCTTCCGACCAGATAACAGGTATCACCCTGGGGTTTGCCAAGAGAATCCAGGTGAACATGATGTACGGACCCTCCAACGTCATCACGTAAGTCACATTAGGTACCGTGGTGTTTTGGCTGTGGCGGCTTTGACTTGACAAGCGATGCTCTGGTTTGTGCGCAGGGTGTTGAAGAAAATCAAGGAAAACATCATTTTCCCCGTGGTCTGGATGAACGAGGTAACAACGTTGACGCCGGCGCAACGCAAATCCTTTTGTTTTTATTTCGTCACGCGTGCCGCTTTCAGACAGCGGAACTGGGCGACGAGTCGGCGAGCTTGCTGAAGGAGGAGCTGGTGGAGCGGATTCAGATGTTGGACGTGATCCAGAAGGTCCTGCTAGGCTCGGGCCTGGCCGTCTTCGCCTTCTGCCTGGTCTTGTACGCCGCCATCGGCTGTGACCACAACAAGTCGGAAACCGTCTGACTCTGCTCTTTTCATACGGACTTCGTACTATTTATAATGCCGCCCTCGTCCGTCCGTCCGTGTGACTGTGATTTTGGTAAAGGTTCAAAAGTTGACTGTAAAGTGAATTCAATCATTCAGGGCCTTCTTGAAGTGCAATCCGATGAGCTGTTTCAATTCTACATGACGTGCTACATGCGAGTTGTGTTGATATGCTTTGTGGCTTCACAGGAATAAAAACACAAGTATCCCTTCGCTTCCTTTTACCATCAATCATCACTATGCCGCGGTTATGAGCAGGATGTGGCTTGACTGACTTGAAATGCTAGAAGAAGAAAAAAAACGATTTATTTGACTCGTTCTGTGTGGATTGCGTGACAGAATGCAGATTCAGCAAAGTGTCAAACACCAGATTTATGGCCAAGAATACAAACGTGAATTCACATTCAAATGCAAGACGTTTATACTGTACGTCACGCTGAAAAAAAATGTCAGTAAGGAAACTAAAGCTAGCTACAACTAGCTTAGCATCAAACAAACACAAATAAAGATGATTATTAGTGTGTGAAATAGGCTAAAAAAATTGAAATGTGAAGTTCGAGGTTTAGCTAACTGAATTCCAAGCAAGGCCAGCAGGTAGATTTTGATTCATAAATCAAAATCTACCTGCCCGTTCATAAACTGAAGATGTGTTACGACGGCGTTAGCATGTTAGCTTACCTTTGATTGTCATGCAAACGCAATCTCAGCTCAACACATTTAATCAGGTCATCAGTTCCACAAATAAATAGAAAGGCTTGCTTACGTCAGCCTTCAAACCTTACGGACATGAACTGATGATCTGCAAAAAAAAAAAAAAAAAAAAAAAAAGAATACATTCAAATTAAAATCTCTGCAAATTGCAGATGCAGTCGTATTTACACAGACAAAGCACATATTCACATTAAATAATCTTTATCTACATGACATATTCACAAGCCAATTTCCGGTTTTGTGCATGACTGAGAAGAGTGTGCTACCTCAGCGCTTCTCAAACTGGGGACCACTTGGGAGTCTGCAAAGTCATTCGCAATTATATTATTCACTATTCATATCATTCAGACAAGTCAGTACTTATATAACATGACTTTAAGGGACAATGTGTACAATTTAGTGCCATCTAGTAGTGAACTATATCTGCAAAAAAATGTGTTCTATCACATCAATGTTCATTTTTTAAAATGTATTCTTGGGTCAAGAAATCGCTAGTTGCTTTGTCGTGCCTTACAGGAGGTTGACACGTTTCGCCGCCATCTTTCTGCTACGGATACCCGCACAACAACTTTGCAAGTGTAGTAATTGGTGCCGAAGTGTTGTCTCTCTGAGGCACCTTTGTGCGCATGCTTCAAAATTATTGCATTCTATTAGTTTATTAACAGAGGGCACTAAATCCTATGCACTGTGCCTTTAAATCTTTCTTCTTTTTTTTTTTTTTTTTTAGATCAATTTGCAATTTTATATTATAAAATTCATCCTTGTTGCCTTATTTCTTGAATAAATAATTTTTGATAACATTGAAACTCCCTTAAAAAAATGTTATTTTAACATTTTGACTTTTTTCTTGAAAATTGTCAACTTTTAATTGCCATGCTATTTTGAGATTTCATTCTTTTTCAGATTATGACGTGCTCTTCTTCCTGGACCCCAATATATACTGATATTAAATTGATATAATATGATGACTGTCTTAGAAAATATGACTTTGTTCTTGAAAATTACATTTTTGTAATATCTATCTATATTATCCTAACTTTACAACCTTTTTTCTATAAAATAAACTTAAAAAAAAAAAAATAACCATAACATTCCAACTTGTTCCTTTGTACGGCAATCAAGGTCATTTCTCCCTCGACCCCCCCAAAAGTCTGAGAACCTCTGCTCCCCCACATGTGCAAGTGGGTACATTACACTCTAAAAACAGTCTGGGTCAAAAGTAACCCAATTATAGATAAAAAATGGTCCGATTCACTTTATGGGTCAATTTGACCCAACTTTCTGGGTTGTTATAGACAAAATGACCCATTATTTTGTTTTTTGAGCCAAGTAAAGGATGTGACCAATATTTGTGAGTTTTTTACACTAAAAGACCCTTTTTTTTTTTTTCTTGAGTCAAAGTTGGGTCCAATCGACCCAAGTAGAGGATCGCTCCATTTTTGACTCATAGTTGGGTTATTTTTGACCCAACTGTTTTTAAGAGTGAAATCAATATTGGCTAATTTTGATCTGGGTTGCCAGGCAGACACGGAACTGCCATTTTTTTTCCCCTCCAAAGAGTCAAGCATGCATCCCTCTTCGTCCGCCATCTTCAAGTTATCCTGACGTGGCAAAAAAAAAGGATCTATGGCGTGACGTTTTCCTGGTGGAGTCTTAAGTAGCGTCCGGTCGGCGTTCCGTCTGTCATTCCTCGTCGGGGAGCTGATTGCGCCGGTTGCGGCTCTTCCTGCGATCCAGCAGGGGCTTCAGCTTGGCCAAGTCCCCCCTGAGAGGCGGCGGCGGGTGCGAAAGGCTCTTCTGCCAGTCCTGGAGCTCCTTCCGTTCTTTCCTCTCCTTGCAGTACTGCTGCACGGCCAGACTGTGGGCCGGGCTGAAGGCCTCCGCGGGCAGCGCCCGGGGCTGCGACCACGGCCACGGTGGGTGCCCTCTTTCGGCGGCGGCGGCGCTCAACACCCGCAGGCGGATCTTGGCCACGGTGCGCTTGAAGCCGTTCTCGGAGGTCAGGCAGTAGTAGAGACCCTGGTCGGACGGCTGGGCCCGGCGGATGAGCAGGCCATGCGCCGTTGACAGCACGCGATCGCTCAGCTTCACCTCAAGTTCACAAAAAACAAAAACACAATGCATCTTTAAGGAGGAGGAGAAATTTATGGTCGAAGCTGCTGCAATTTTTGCATGCACAAGTCGAACACGGAGGTGATGTGATGCAAGAGCACCATCCAAGCACTGTTCATTTGGACAAGACATTTTCATTTACTTTTAAATACCTTTAACCCATCCATCTATTTTCTTGACCGCTTACAAGGGTCGTGGGGGTGCTGGAGCCTATCCCAGCCGGCTTCAGCCAGTAGGCTGGGCACACCCACAACTGGTTGCCAGCCAATTGCAGGCCTTCAAACCTAACCCACTAAAATGAATGACACTTTTCGCCATAATCTCGTCATCTGCTTGTATTTTAGTTTGAATCCAATTTTAGTCGACGAAAACAAAGAGCAATTTTACTCGACAAAATTGTCAGTTGAGTTGATATTTTCTTTCAGTATACATTTCAACTTTTATACAGAAAATTATAATACACCTATTTGTAACTAGCTTAACACGCAAGACACATTTAATACAACAGTGTCATTTATTGTGTTGAACTGACAATAATATAACTTAGTTTCCACCTAAATAAAAAAAAAAAAAGTGCATAATTGCTTGAGATGAATCTTCCAGCTGCAAAACTGTCATGTTTGAAGATGAAATCAAGTGCAGTAAACACTCAAGAGTTTGTGAGTGCTTCTTTTCGTTTCCTTCTGATTTGGATTGTCAATTTTCCTCACCGTGTTATTTTCATTTTTGTTTTAATTTTAGTTATTATCCTCAGTCAATTTTGGTTGTCATTGTCTCAATGAATGGCTTCTATTTGAGTTTTTCGTTTCACTTTTGTCTGAATTTTTTTTTTTTTCATAATGATAAAAAGATCACTGCATCCAAGGGAAGTGCAAGATTACAAGCTGAATTGCCCTCCAGTCCAGTAAATAGGATATATATATTTTTTTTAAATACTAGCTCAACTTTTTCGGGGATGCATCATCTTTGAATGGTACGATTACATTTTTCCCCCCTTAATGGTCTAAAAAACAATTTTTAAAGTGGTGCGTGAGATTAAAAGGGTAATGTAATTTATATTCCCAGTTTTGAAGAGGAAAAAAAAACAAAAAAAAACACAATCCTAAATAAGACTAATATTTTTTGAGTTGCGCAAGGCTTAGTGTTAAAAAAATAATTGAGGGAGTGCACAAGGTTTATGACATAAATCGTATGAAAATTATGTTTCGCCACCAAATAATTTCAATCATTCCTTATAAAATGTATGGTAAACATTTTAAAAGAATTAAGAATAATAAACTCAATGAGAGTGCGCTGACAACGTGGAAATGTAGGAGTCAGACGCAGGTAGAATGTAGGCCACAAAGGTAGCAGTTTTATTTTCTCCTAGCAGCAATCTCCTCTCAAGCTGAGAGGAGAAGAGGGGCTCAAAAAATGGAGAACTAAAAACGCTCCGCTGGGGAGGAAAAAACAGGCACAGGGTACAGGGGACAACTAAAGGAGCTCCGTTGGGGAGGTGAACAGGCTCAGGGCGAAACTAAGGGCGCTCCGCTGGGGAGGAAAAAGCACAAAAACAAGGCAAAAAGGCAAGGCAACAGGATCAAGGGCTTGAGGACTGTGGACCGCTTCCATGCACTGACGTGTGACTTCGGCAAACTGAAGGAGGAGGCTAATGGCTTTTATTGCAGGGGATAATTGGTGGCAGGTGGCAACAATCATGGGCGGGGACCGGTAATGAGCGGGCAGCAAGAAGGGCAAGTGACCTGGGGTGAGAAGGGAGTTAGTGATTTTCGAAGTAAACAGGAAATAAGTGACCAAAATAAAAGCATGAGCCGTCACGCCGGTGGTGGCGTGACAGTACCCCCCCCCTCAACGGCCGGCTCAGGCAGGTCAGGATGTTCTTGATAAAAGTCGTCAATTAACGAGGGATCAACGATGAACCAAGAGGGAACCCATTGCCTTTCTTCCGGGCCGTATCCCTCCCAGTCTACTCGGTACTGCTTCCCCCGGCCCCGATTTTGGACGTCTAACAGCTTTATAACCTTGTAGACGGGGCCACCATCAATCATCTCAGGGGGAGGCGGATCAAGTTCGGAAGGGACGTGGGCTTTCGTGGACCGGTTTGACTTGGCTGACGTGGAAGGTAGGGTGCACTCTGAGGGATGGTGGCAGGCGGAGACGTACAGCAGCTGGACCTATGGTTTTGGTGACAGGAAAAGGCCCCACAAATCGCGGGGCCAGTTTCGGGCACGGTACCTTGAGCCGTAAGTGCTTTGCAGAGAGCCACATTCATTGGCCTGAGAGATAATTGGGTGCGGGTCTTCTTCTCCAGTCAGCGGCCCACTTCACCCGGTCTCCCTGGCGTTGAAGCGCCATCCGGGCCGCTGACCAGATTAGGCAAAACCGACGGATCATGGCTTGGACCGAGAGCACCGTCGCCTCATCTTCTAGGTCGGTGAAGTAAGGAGGGTCGTAGCCATGGACACACTTGAACGGGGTGAGACCTGTGGCAGACGTGGGCAAAGAATTATGTGCTAGCTCGACCCATACCAAGTAGGTGCCACATGAGGTCGGATTTTGAGACACAAGACATCGGAGTCCAGTCTCAAGCTGCTGGTTCAAACGTTCGGCCTGTCCGTTGGCTTCTGGATGGTATCCAGAAGTCAATTTGGCCTTGGCTCCCAGGGCTTTGCAGAACTCAGTCCAGAAATGGGAGACCAACTATGGCCTGCGGTCTGAGACAATATGTCGAGGAAAACCATAAAACCGGAATATGTGATTAATCATGATGTCTGCAGTTCTCTTGGCTGATGGAAGCTTGGACAGTGGTATGAAACAAACCATCTTGGAAAAACGGTCAACAACTGTGAGGATGACGGTTTTACCGTGAGATAGGGGTAGACCGGTTACAAAAATCTAGGGAGATTTCTGCCCAGGGTCTGGAGGGAATCGGCAGCGGTTGGAGAAGTCCCATCCGGGATTGGTGTGATGCCTTGTTTCTGGCACAAACTGGACAGGCGGTCACGTACTCTTTAATCGACTTTTTCATGGCTGGCCACCAGAACCTCCGGGCAACTGCGAACATGGTCCTGCGGACTCCAGGATGGCATGACATTCGTGAAGTGTGGGCCCAATGTATTACCGGGGATCGTAGATTTTCGGGCATGAAGAGACGACGTGGAGGGCATGCCTTGGGAGGAGTGATGGTCTGAAGAGCATCTTTGACATCATCCTCTATTTGCCATCTCATGGCTCCTATTACGCAGTCTCGGGGCAAAATCGGCTCGGGCTCAGTCTCAGATGGTTCGGATTCATGGATTCTGGATAAGGCATCAGCCTTGACGTTTCGACTGCCCGGCCTGTAGGTTAGAGAAAACGAGAATCTGTTAAAAAACAATGATCACCTGGCCTGTCGGGGGTTGAGTCTTTTGGCCTGGCGTAGGTTTTCCAGGTTTCTATGATCAGTCCATATGATGAAGGGGTGTTCGGCTCCTTTCTGCCAATGTCTCCATTCTTCGAGAGCCACCTTGACCATCCAGGCCAGAGCACTTGATGGCAAAAAACTTTTCAGCATCAGCAGCACTCGATCTCCAACTCAGTAATTGCGCTCTGCCTTGGATAGTTACCGTGAGAGGAAGGCGCAGGGATGCGTTTTGCCGTCCTCCTGGCAGCGCTGGGACAATACTGCCCCAATACCAATGCTCGAGGCGTCCACCTCGACCACGAATTGGCGCTTGGGGTCAGGAACTTTGAGAATCGGGGCTTCAGTAAATTGTTGTTTCAAATCATTGAATGCAGTTTCGGCTTCCAGGGTCCAGATGAATCGTATTTGTGGGGAGGTCAAGGCGTGTAGTGGAGCGGCCATGGTGCTGAAGTTCCTGATGAAGCGACGGTAAAAGTTGGCGAAGCCTAGGAATTGTTGGACTTTTTTCCTTGAGTCCGGCGTGGGCCAATCTTGTACGGCGCAGACCTTGTCTGGATCCATTTCCACCCTCCCGGGTGACACGACGAATCCCAAGAAGGTAATTGTGTCCACGTGGACCAGGCACTTCTCAGCCTTCACGTACAATTGGTGATCAAGAAGCCGTTGCAGGACTTGGTTCACATGATCTTGGTGGCTCGTTATGTCAGGGGAGTATATCAAGATATCGTCTAAATAGACGTACACAAAATGGTCAATAAAGTCCTTAAGTACCTCGTTGATCATGGCCTGCAACACTGCTGATGCTTTGGTGAGGCCGAAAGGCATAACTAAATACTCATAATGTCCCCGGGGGGTGTTGAAGCCGGTCTTCCATTCATCTCCTTCTTGGATTCAGATGAGGTGATATGCGTTTCAGAGATCCAGTTTTGTGAAAATCTTGGCTTGTTGCAACTGGTCGAACACAGATGACATCAATGGTAGTGGGTATCGATTTTTGACTGTGATATCATTCAGGGGACTGTAATCTATGCATGGGTGTAGGGATCCATCCTTCTTGCTTACGAAAAAGAATCCTGCCCCTACTGGCGAAGAAGACGGCCGGATGAGTCCAGCTTTCAAGGAGTCGTCGATGTAGTCATTCATGGCTTGGCGTTCGGGTCCCGAGACTGAATACAACCTACCCTTGGGGATGGTCGATCCTGGGATTAGGTTAATAGGGCAGTCATATGGTCGATGAGGTGGAAGAGTCATGGCCTTGGACTTACTGAATACTTCCCGCAGGTGATGGTAGCAGGAAGCAACTGTGTGCAGGTCAGGATATTCCTCCTGGGCGGAGGACATGAGAGTCACCTGATTAACTGTGGCTGAGGATACACTGGTTGCTGATTGTCCCAAAACATGATTCACACAGTCCTTACCCTATTCCCAAATGTGCCCTGAGCTCCAGTCGATCCTGGGTTTGTGTAGACGCAGCCAAGGGTGTCCCAGAACCAAAGTGGGTGATGAAGCTTGGAAGACATGAAATTGGAGAGTTTCGAGGTGTTGTCCGATTCGTACCTCCAGAGTCTCGGTGATGTGGGTGATGCTGAAAAGTTTTTTGCCATCAAGTGCTCTGGCCTGGATGGTCATGGAAAGAGGTTTGGTGGTGGTTTGTAATTGTCTTACGAGCCCCCAGTCTATGAGGCTTTCGTCGGAGCCAGAGTCGATGAGGGCTGGCAAATCTGTGGTGATAGCATGGTGAGTTATTTGGATTTGCGTGAGTCTTTGGATCTTGGCGGGTCGGGGTGACTGGGAACTCACCGGTGATCCTCTCTTCGCGGGGCAAGTTCCCACCAGATGACCAAGTTCACCACAGTAGTAGCAGTGGCCCTCTCGGCGGCGACGCTGTCGCTCCTCGGGGGTTAACTGAGCCCAAGCTGCATGGGTTCATCCCCGGCGTTACGCACTTCCCTTGGCGCTGGTCTGGGTGGCAAGATGTGCATTCCAGTTGCCAGTGGACGTGGAAAGGGGGTTGGTTCCATCCTTCTGTGGAGACCACTGATTTTTGTCAACTCTCGTCGTCGATGATCAGTGCGGATCGCTAAGGAAATCAGTGAATCCAAGTCAGCCGGCAGCTCCACTGGAATCAGCAGTTCCTGTATTGCGGGCGTGAGTCCTTTCACAAAGTGATCCTGCAGAGCTGTGGAGTTCCAGCCACAGTTGGCTGCCAAGGTGCGAAACTGGATGGCATAGTCACTGACTGACTCCTTGCCTTGTTGTAGCCGGCTCAATTCTCGTGCCTTTTCTCGGTCGTTACTGTCAGGATCAAATACTTGGCGCAAGGTTGTTTGAAATTCGTGAACATTCTGTTAGACCGAAGAACCCCTGGCCCATTCTGCAGTCGCCCAGGCTTTGGCCCGTCCAGTCAGGTGCGGCACCATGAAGGCCACCCGGGACCGGGCTGTGGAAAACGCCTGTGGAGAATGCTCAAAATGTATGTCACATTCGGTGAGGAACGTCTGACAGTGTCCAGGTTCACCGGAGTATCGTTCTGGGGAAGCCAGTCTAAGTCCTACTCCGGTGAATGACGTGGTCGGAATGGAGGGTTCGGGCTGTGGTTGCTGTCTTGTTGTGGATGGAGCCCGGTGCTGCACGTAGCTGACCAGCTCCTGGACTTGGTTGGTCAGCTCCCCTAGCTGCGAGACCATGGCCTGCTGGACCTTTTCCTGGTTCGCAAGTCAAACCTCCTGGTTCTGGAGAGTGGCCTCGAACTTCCCCGCTGGGTCCATGCTGGCCAAAGTGTACTGACACAACGTCGAAATGTAGGACTCAGACGCAGGGAGAATGTAGGCCACAAAGGCACCAGTTTTATCTTCTCCTAGGAGCAATCTCCTCTCAAGCTGAGAGGAATAAACTTGAGTTGAGTTGAGTTGAGTTGAGTTGAGTTGAGAAGAGGGACTCATCAAATGGAGAACTAAAAACGCTCCTCTGGGGAGGAAAAAACAGGCACAGGGGACAACTAAAGGCGCTCCACTGGGGAGGTGAACAGGCTCAGGGCACAGGGGGAAACTAAGGGCACTCCGCTGGGGAGGAAAAAGCACAAAAACAAGGCAAAAAAAGCAATGAAACAGGATCAAGGGCTCGAGGACTGTAGAACGCTTCCATGCACTGACGTGACACTTCGGCAAACTGAAGGAGGAGGCTGATGGCTTTTATTGCAGGGGATAATTGGTGGCAGGTGGCGACAATCATGGGCGGGGCGGTAATGAGCGGGCAGCAAGAAGGGCAAGTAACCTGGGGTGAGAAGGGAGTTAGTGATTTTCAAAGTAAACAGGAAATAAGTGACCAAAATAAAAGCATAAGCCGTCACGCTGGTGGCGGCATGATATGCGCGAGGCTACAATCAAAGTGTGAAATGGCAACTGGTTTCATGATTACACTTTTTCACCCCAAGTTACAACATTTGATTTGAAAAATTTGACTATTCACGCCAAAATAATGTTTTCAAGGGTGTGGGTCTTGTCTTGTGAGATGATGAATGCAGATGAAGCATCAAAGTCAAAAGGTGTCGTCGCGTGCTGTCAGCTGACCTCCTTCCTCCTGTCATGGTCCCTGTGGATGAGCCAGCGGACGGACGCCTGTGGCGCGTTGGCTCGGCACTCCAGGAAGGTGGTGTTGTTCCCAACGCAGTACTGCGTCATTTCCACTGCGTTCCTGTACGCTAATGCACGCAAACATGGAAGGAGGGAGAAAAACAAACAAACAAACAAACAAAAAATCGGATGAGAATTGTTTTTGGGTTGTTTATTTTTTGTCGCATAATACTCGTTTTTTTCTGAAGGCAATATGACTTCAAAGTCAAAATTAAAACTTTTTTTTTTTTCAAAAAGGTTCGGAATATTACACTTTTTTCATAATATTCTGACATTTAATTCTTCAAAATATAGGACTTTAATCTTTTAAAATGACAAATTAATGCTTGAACAAAAATGCATTTTCAATCTTGTAATATTCTGATCTTTAATTCTAGAAAAAAAAAAGAATCTCAACATATTCCAACATGGCGGCACGGTGGCCGAGTGGTTAGCACGTCCGCCTCCCAGTTCTGAGGACTCCGGTTCGCGTCCAGGCTCCGGCCTTCCTGGGTGGAGTTTGCATGTTCGCCCCATGCCCGTGTGGGTCTTCTCCGGGTACTCCGGTCTCCTCCCACATTCCAAAGACATGCATGGCAGGTTAATTGGGCGCTCCAAATTGTCCCTAGGTGTGCTTGTGAGTGTGCATGGTTGTTCGTCTCTGTGTGCCCTGTGATTGGCTGGCAACCAGTCCAGGGTGTCCCCCGCCTACTGCCCAGAGCCAGCTGAGATAGGTGCCAGCACCCCCCGCGACCCATTCCTTGTGAGGAATGAGCGGTCAAGAAAATGGATGGATGGATGGATGGATATTCCAACATTTAATTCTAAAGAAAGTAACTTCTGAATACATTTAATTCAAGACAAAATACAAGGTAAATCTTGTCATATTCAACCTTTTAATTCGCGTTACATATAAAATTGTAAATAAACTTTATTTTCTGAGTTTAAAGGGATCGTTCGGATTTTTTAACATGAATCTCAATTTCATCCTCACCTCCAGTGTGTGCGATCAGCACTGACTTACCCCTGACAGCCTTCTGTGACAGGACTTCTGGTCCGGTGTTGGACGAGAGGAAAATAGTCCAGCAAGCTGGCTGGGTCTCGGAAATAAAGCGTTTTTCTTTTAAAAACTATTTGTGTTCAAAAGCGTGATACATTTCCATCACAATACTCCTTTCCTGGAAAAAAGTCAGACGCCATTACCGCCAGCCACTACATTTCTGTTCGTTCGTATCACTGCGCGTCGCCCTGTAGACGGCTAATCGATGCACTGCAGCCAGCTAGCTGATCCTTCCGCTAGAAGTTGTTTGTCTTTTCGAAGGCGGAAGGATCAGCTAGCTGGCTGTAGTGCATCGATTAGCCGTCTACAGGGCGACGCGCAGTGATACGAACGAACAGAAAAGTAGTGGCTGGCGGTAATGGCGTCTGACTTTTTTCAGAAAAGGAGTATTGTGATGGAAATGTATCACGCTTTTGAACACAAATAGTTTTTAGAAGAAAAACGCTTTATTTCCGTGACACCAGCCAGCTTGCTGGACTATTTTCCTCTCGTCCAACACCGGACCAGAACTCGTGTCACAGAACGGTCAGGGGTAAGTCAGTGATGATCGCACACACTGGAGGTGAGGATGAAATTGAGATTCATGTTAAAAAATCCGAACGATCCCTTTAAGTTTGTTAAAAATACAGTATTGTGATTTTTAATTTTGGAAAAAATAAAATTTTGGAATCTGAATTTTCAGACGAAAATATGACTTAAATCTCGTAATATTCTGAAAAAAGAATGTTACAAATTTTATTCCAGAATATTCAGACATTTCATTCTTGAAAAACTACAACCAAATCTTGCAATATTCCAACATTTAACTCAATTAGAAAAATGACTTAAACCTCATAACCTCATTTGAAAAAATAAAATAGATGGAAAAAAAAAAAAAGACTAGCGAGACAAGATATGAACTTTAAATCTTTAAATCCTTCAATATGGCAACATTTACTTCTTAAACAATAAAAGTAGCCTTGAAATGTTCCTAATAATTTTTAAAAAAGAGGCTTGAATGCAGGACTATTGGGACTTTGGTGAAAATGTCTTTATTCTTGGCCTCTTTGGACAAGACTTTAGGAAATGGCCCATGTTGAATGTGGGAAAGTGACCTTCGAGTCAAGTCACCTTTGAGGTTGAAGCCTCTGCACTGCGTGAGCGGATTCCCATGCATGACATCTTGCCTCCTGCTCCTCCTGAAAGCAAAGCAAAGGTCAGGTGGACGTGTCGTCGAGCACGCATCGCTCGGACCTTGGCGTCCCTCGGACCTTCGCGTCTGTGTTATGTCTGCGCGCACTAAAAAGCGTCGCGACTGTGAAGTGCGCCTTCAAACGTTCCACTCATGTCGCCGTTCTATTTCCATTCTCGTTTTGATCTTATTGTTCAGGCATCCCGACATAACTGACATCAATACGAAAAGTCCACAAACAATTCTGCTTTTATAAAGATAAAAGATCAGTTATCAGCCACGTCGCGCTCAATAAACAAGGTAGAAATGTTTGTAATAACATTATTACAAACCGTACAAACTCCTTCACCTTGCTAAATTAAGCTAAGTCAAATTTAGCACAATAATAAACATGTTTTAAACCATGGGTGTCAAACTCATATTGGCTGTAGGAAAATATATGACCAAGTGGGCCGGATTGGTCAAATAACGGTATATAACAGATTTTTGCTATTTATGGCCCAGCCCTAAATTACGGAGCTCAACTTTAATCAAAAAATAACATGAATGCAAATGGAACGCGGCAACACTTTAGAATATAGCTAAGTTTCACCATGATCACAAATCTGTTTAAAACGGGGGGGAAAACAGCTTGTTGCAACATGTCCCTGGTTGATCTTTTATACTCTGCTGCCACCTGCTGGCCATTTCTGTAATCACTACAATTCTTTCAACCGTTCTTTGCAGTTAAGAGGCTGGATGAAAGCCTTCTGTATACTCTAGCATATAAAAAAACAAAAAACAAAAAACAAAAAAACGGATAGATGCGTCTTTGAGACACTGAAAACATTTAAAATAGATCGTATTTATATGTTTTTGGGAGCAAATGAGTTAATGACGTTATAAGGATGTTAATCCTATCTATTTGTGTTACCAGTAATTGAATTTGTGTCGTATTTAACACGTTTATGTCAGTCTATGATGTAAAAAAAAAAATAAAAAAAATAAAAAAATAAAATAAAATAAAAAAAAATTAATAATAATAATAATACATAAATAAATAAATAAACCTCTACTTTAATTTGTGTGTAAAATAATGACATCCAAGATGATTCCCCGTACAACTTGCATTACTCATCTGAGGACTGCTTGTGAAATTACAAATGTATATGTTTTGATTGTGGCCGGCTGATAAATTGGTTCAATTTTTTTTTTTTTTACTTTACAAAATCATCCTGCGGACCAGATTAAACCCTGTTGCAGGCCGTATGTTTTACACCCCTGTTTTAAAACGTCTATACCAGGGGTTTCCAAGTTCGGTCCTCAAGAGCCCCTATCCAGCCTGTTTTCCATGTTTCTCTACACTAACACACCTGATTAATGATCGGGATTGTTATCAAGCTTCTGCAAAGCTTGCTGATTAGCTGATCATTAGATTCAGCTGTGCTGAAAGACATGGAAACATTGAAAACAGGCTGGATAGGGGCTCTCGAGGACCGAACTTGAAGACCCCTGGTCTATACAGGTGATAGGGAATGGGCCGACCCATGAATGGTGAAAATCCTGATGTCCATTGAAATGCATAGTGGAAGAACAACAACAACAACAAAACATCTAACTCAAAGAATTCTTCAAAAAAATTGCCAATAAACGTTTAATATCCATTTTCCACATAAAATGCACAGAAAATGAGGGGAAAAAACAAAACAAAAATAGTTTTAAAATATAGAAATATAATAAAATCCATCTGGGAATACATTAAATAAAAGAGAGAATGATGTATTTAAAACAACCACAACCAATTCCGCTTAGTTTAATGCTAACAAGGCTAACTGCTAGAATTTGTCTTGCAGCGTTATTAGCCTTTAAACAAAGGATCTTTGAACACATAAGGCCTCGTTATACTTGTGTGTTAGGCTCACGCAGAGACGTTACGGTGGAGCTCCGCTCGTGCGTTTGCCTTCATACTTGTACGCAATACACATCGGCGTCTGCACTAGTTTCACTCCAAGTCGGGCTGTTGCTACGGCTGGGATGCCACAGAGTGGAGATTCCTCTTCATTTTATGACCAATTCAAGAAGTTCAATTCAATTCAGGAACATCAAACAAAGCCGGGGGAAGAGCAAGCTCATCACTGTGGCAATTATTTCATGCCAATTTGCACCAGCGTCGGCCGTAAACTCTCCAAAATGCAACAGCCACATGCTTAGCCAACACAGTTTTTGTTTGGTTTGTTTTGTTTTTCCCTCTCGTCACACGCACATATCAACACGTACAGCCATGGTCTCCGGGGCAGGAAGTGGATTTGCGCCACCGCCAAATACAAGTTGCCTTCACGGAAACTATCTGGGCGTGGGGCGGGGAAAAAGAAAAAAGCTGTTTACGCCATCGAATGGACCAATCATGAGCGAGCTACGTCCCACCATCTACGGAGTTCAAGGATTGGCGACGTGTGCGCCGCACCTGGCCACGAGCTACGCGGCACTTCAAATTCATGGCTCGCGTAGATCATGTGATCTACGCCGGTCATTAACACAAGAGCAAACGCACAAGTATAAACCAGGTTAAACAATACAGTAACATGTAAACTTTCTAACAAGACCCACAGGAATCTATTCTTGATCCTCTGTATTTTCACCTTTTGCCACTGGGGTAGAAACGCGAGCATCGGACTCCGTCCCAGGCGCAGTACGGGTCTCTGGCCAGGCAGCAGTCGGCGCAGGCCGAGCCGTACGCGTGGCAACGATGCAGTGACACCTGAGACACGCCCACCTCCGAGCTCGCGTACACTTGTTGCTGCAAATATAAAAATAAAAAAAAAGACGTTGGAATGTCACCAACATTTGTCACCAACATTTCAAGAGCTGCAACAAAGTCAAATGGCTTACTTTCTTTGAGGAGATCCTCAAGTTGGTCACCGGGGTTTGCTTCTGCGGGGGAAACAAAATATTGGACATTTTTATTTGACATTCAGGAAGTGGAAACACGCTCGGCGGCGGTTTTAAATAAAGTAGGACAAGCCACACACACACACGTTCATAATATAAAGCTGCAGCCAGAAAAACAAAAAAATAAAAAATAAAAAAGTGCTCCAGTTTCAAATCCAAATTCAACAAAAGACTTTTGGCTATTGTAAAGCTGTTCCTAATATTGTGGAAGGAAGGAACAACGGATTAGTGCCAAGAGAATAACATCAGACAATGACAACAAAGTGCAAAAAAATGCATTTGTCAAATCTCATCATCTCATCATCTCTCATGTGTTTTTTTGACTAAAGTTGTAACGTTATGAGAATAAAGTCCATCTATTTAAAAAAAAAAAATCTAAACATTGTAGTTATTGATAAAAATGTTACAAAATGTTGAAAAAAAAAAAGGTATAAACAAACATAAGGGGAAAGTTTTTAGAAAGACTGAATAATCATAATCTCTTTTATTTTTTTAATTAATTTTTTTAGACAGTCTTGCAAGTCATTTAAAAAAGGCATTTTTTTTGTTAGGATCAAGCTGAAACCTTTTGAGAATTTTTCCTTTTTTAATTTTTATTTTATTTTTTTTAGAAAAAAGTAAAAGTCATGAAAACTTTTTTCTCCCAAGAATTAAAAAAAAAAACAGAATTAAAAGCCAAAATTAAGAATAAAGGACTACTTTTTTTTTTACTGCTTAATCTTACAAGGGTAAAGTTAAAAATACAATTCAAGAAAAAAGTGTAGTATTATGATAATTGAGGTATTTATTTTTAAATTAACTTATTTGGTTTGAGTCAAGAATGTAATCTGTCATGAGAAAGACAATGTCACCCCCGTGTTAAATTTAGCACCATCTAGTGGTGAACTAATCATTCATTCATTAAAAAAAAACTCACTACTGATTTCAAGTCAAGTCAAGTCATCTTGATTTATATCGCTAAGGCTGTCACAAAGCGCTGGGGTGGGGGGCGCTGAGTCCCGTGATTGGAGTTCACGCAGCTTGTCTCCTTCTGGTTTGCTCTCACTAGCTTTGACTCCATTCTCCTGCTAGCCACTCTGGCTAACACCTGCTCGCTCACTCGCTGCCGCTCACCAGGCTGCTCACTCGCTCACGCACTCTTCTTCTTCTTTCGGCTTTTCACGCCAAATTATCATGAA
This sequence comes from Festucalex cinctus, assembly GCF_051991245.1. Lineage (NCBI taxonomy): Eukaryota > Metazoa > Chordata > Actinopteri > Syngnathiformes > Syngnathidae > Festucalex > Festucalex cinctus. The sequence goes on along the minus strand of NC_135426.1, from coordinate 990,397 downwards.
TAGAAATTGCAAATTGGGGTCCTCTGAGGCACCAAAATCATTGTATTCTATTAGTTCACCACTAGATGTCACTAAATAATACACTGACCCGTTAATGAAAAAAAAGTTGTTTTCAGAATTAAAACTTTTTTTTTTAATTGAGAAAAAAAATGAATAATTTCTGTACACCTTTTTGCCTAAAACCACTTCATTCTCATAATATTAGTTAGGACTTTGTATGTCAACAAAATACAACTAACAATTTTCATTTTCACTGAACATTACAACTTTTTGTTGTTGTTGAAAAAGGACTTTCTTCTTATGAAGTATGAAGTTTCAACACTTTTTGCACACCTGAGTATTCCTCCCTTTGCGAAATTCTGAGGAGACCATCCTTGAAATGCTATAAAAAGCATTGTGACGCCTTCAGGGCAAAAACAACAAGCATGTTTCTTGAGTTGAAATTTGCAGACTTTCCTGACGTGTTTCCTTGCAACAATTGAAATTGTGCAACATAACATTGACGTATATAATTTTAGTTATCTATGTAGATTCATGCCCCATCCCTGAAAAAGCCACCTGGTTTGGCCCAAATCTGCTCTGACACATTTTCCTTTCTTCTGACCTAGCAGATATATGTAGGGGTTTTCCGATCACGTGTGCTCTGGCTGGCCTTGAAGGCATTCTGTGAGATAGGGGTTTTCCGAACACGTGAGCTACACGTGCTACATGTGAGTGAGTGAGCCAAAACACCAGCTGCAGCCCATAAAAATGTCTTGTCCACAAGATTTATGAGCAGGAAGGTACACATGAGCTTGCGTAACCATGAAGTTCATGCAGAGGTCAGCTTTAAATTAGGCCAAAGGTGGCGAGCCTAAGTTTACGTGGAGTAACAGTGCCCCCAATGGTCACAAAATAGCACTGCACCCAGTACTGCATTTTGTAGTGACCCAATGCCGTTAGCTACCTTAAGATGTTACGCCCAAGGAAAAAGTTTGGGGGTGGACTCTAGACAGGCTTTATAAACCAGTGCATCCCGTTGTCCAACGGATTTCTAATCCCTTCTGGCCAGAATATATGTCTTGTTTTGTATGTCTGTGTCAAATAAATCTTTTTGTCTGCAGCTTGAATCTCGGCCCGGCACTCTGTTACTTTTTTCCTTCTAGATGCTGAATTGTTGAACTTCTCCTTTAAAGCGAATACAGGCAAAGACTCTCCTTCCAACACCCGGGATGCATAATATACGATCACTCTTGGAGAGGGCAATCGGAGCCGCCCGCGTCCCCCCCCCTTCCCGACATATCTCCCCTGAGCGTCGGCCCGGCGGGAGGGTGAAGACGGCCTCCGCCGGGACGAAAATCTCGGTCTGGCCGTCTGCCTCTCGTCCGGGCCGACGAAACATTTTGGTGCCCGTGACCAGGATTTAAAAGAACCGGAAAAGAACAGGATTAAAGATGAGTATAATTAGATTAAAAAAAAAAAAATTTAAAAAAAAAAAAAAAAAAAAAAAAAAAAAATATATATATATATATATATATATATATATATATATAAAATTTTAATAGTTAGAGTTATGCATTGACTGTATTAAATTAAGATTGTAATGTGTAGGGCCGGATTTAAGATGTACACAATGCATGCATATTTTGTCTAAAAGCTTTAGTGGATGAATGGCTATATTGTTTGTCTTCGTGTTGTTAAATGTAGAGGCAATTTATGCTCTTGTTACGAGCACGGCTTAAGATAAGTCGACAGTGTGAATGTTCTGTTCAAGATGAACAGATAAAACTCTTGTTGCGAGTGCGGTTTAAGATGAGCCGATAGTGTGGATCGTTTGCAGGACGCAAAGGGTAAGTCCACGACGGACCGTTTTTTTGGATGTGTTGTTTTAAAAATCCCAGGACGGGTCGTCCAGGTGGACGTTGTTGCAGTTGTGTGTGCCCCAAGAAGGGGAGGTCCAGGACGGGCTATTTATCATTTTTTTGTTGTAAAAGCCTAAAGGTTAGGCTTCTGCTCTAGGTGAGCTGCAGCTGTGTGTGCCCCAGGAAGGAGAGGTCCAGGACGGATCATTTTTTGTTGTAAAAGCCTAAAGGTTAGGCTTCTGCTCTAAGGTGAGCCACAGTATTATTGTTTTAAAACCCAAGACGGGTCTCGTCCAGGTGGACGTTGTTGTAAGTCCGAGATGGACTCATTGTGATGTGAATTTGACTGGTAACTGAGCACCTGCTTGGGTTAAGGTGACCCTATTTTTCGGCCTCAGGGCAGGCCGAGAAGCATTGTGCTAAGTGTGTGAAATCCGGGTGGGTTTCTAGGTCAAGGAAGACCTTATTTTTTGTGTGTGTGTGTCCAAGAGCCTTGGAGTAGGCTAAAGAAATTGTATTGAGCCAAGTGATTGCAGTGTCCCCAGCCAGGAAGGTTTGGGTCATTAAGATTGCTGTATTTCTGACTATAACACCTCAGGACGAGGCTAGTTCAAGATGAACTATTGTTGTAGTATCTTTTGGTCTGTGCTTAAAAAGCATGCACCGCTGGCAGGCAGCGGACTTTTGTATAAAAGGTGAATTGTCCAGGATGGACAATCAAGTAAAAAGTTGATAGTTGGAAGTAAGTTGCAGGGTGTTGCATAATGGCGTTTGAGCAAAATTGAAGGAAAGTGTGCAAAGGGGGAGAGATCAGTGTGCATGGCACGGGGTGAGGGGCGAGGAGGTCAAAAGGTCGATGCGTGTGTGTGTGAGCCAGGTTGGTGAAAGACTGAAGAGTGTTTTTCTGAGTAGCTGGTATTGAGCAGGTCATGTTAAGGAAGGAATGTGGGATAGTGGGAAAAGTGTCGAAAAAAGATTTGTGAATCACATTGTGAATTGTTTTGTGGGTTGCGTTGCAAGTTGGATGGAGATGTTTAAATTGTTGTGTTTGTGCTTTTGTTCCTTTGATTTAAATTTCTTTTCTTTTGTAGGCTAACTGTTTTTGGGGAGTGGGTAGGAGGAAGAGGATTAGTCGCTGATGTGGATTGTTGGTGTGTAATTTTGATTCTAGGCTTATCCGGTAAACAAGAAAAGAAAGAAAAAATGTTGACAGTGAAAATAAAAGGGAGAGAGGACAGCTATCGTAAAGGAAGGATAAATAATGTGAAATGTTAGTTGGATGCCGTTTTGAAGATTTATGAGAGGCTTTGTAGAAATTAAGTAAAATGAAACAAAGATTTGTCCATTGTGGTAGTCTTTTTGATAGATGATTGTCCAAATGGTTTAATTTGATTGTATAAATTAAATTGAAGATGTAAAAAAAATGTACTTTTAAATTTTAGATATTGATAGGGTCCAAAATGGGGAATCTTAAGAGTAATATTTGTAACGTAAGTGAGGAATGATATGATGTGAGAGAGAGAGAGGGAGAGAGGCGGAGAGAGAGAGAGAGAGAGAGAGAGAGAGAGAGAGAGAGAGAGAGAGAGAGGCGGAGAGAGAGAGGCGGAGAGAGAGAGAGAGAGAGAGAGAGAGAGAGAGAGAGAGAGAGAGAGAGAGAGAGAGAGAGGGGCGGAGAAAGAGAGAGAGAGAGAGAGAGAGAGAGAGAGAGAGAGAGAGAGAGAGAGAGAGAGAGAGAGAGAGGCGGAGAAAGAGAGAGAGGCGGAGAAAGAGAGGCAGAGAGGCGGAGAGAGAGAGAGAGAGGCAGAGAGAGAGAGAGAGAGAGGGAGAGGCGGAGACAGAGAGAGAGAGAGAGACAGAGAGAGAGAGAGAAAGGCGGAGGGAAGGGGACAGCAGAATGAAATGATAGTTTATGCTTGAGTATATATTTAGAAATTATTAATGATGAATTTTGCAGGAGTCGCTTTGAAGGATAATAGGTGCTGAACCAAATGAATTGAGAGGAGGCTAAGTTAAATAGCAGGAAAAATAAAATAAAGAAAATATAGCATTAGATTGATAGACTTGATGGAGATGATTAGGGCTGTCAAACAATTATATTTTGATAAAATCGATTAAATTTAGTGGATTGATCCCAATTCATCACTTAATTAAGGAGCTTTTTTTTTTTATTAGATTTTTTCCGCCTGCCAAATTTGAAGAGCACCTGTTATGTGTTAATTTTTGAAAGTCTCGTGTTATAAGTATGTATTCAACATTTTTTGATCCACTACACATGCTCATTTTTTTATTCAGTGAATTGTTTTTATAATCTAAAACGAAGAAGAGAAAAATTTCTCCAATGTTTTGACATAAACAAATTATCTGAATGTCAAAGTTATACAAAAAATACAAAAATATATATTAAATGCTTTACGGTTAATGCATGTAGTGGTGTTTATTACTTAAACATAATATGTGCTAACTTTGACGTAAACATCTGTCATAATGTGACTAATCTGATAACTTTTTGTGATTATTTAATTAGTTCACATTTTAACCTACAGCACTAGAAATGCTACAAAATATAGAATAATGTAATATTAAATGACAAGTATATCTTGGTCATCCACAATGAAAAGACTGTCATTGTAAGAGTAAGCCTACTATTTTTTTATTTTATTTTATCCCTATATGGGAACATTGTACAAGTCTTTGGCCATTGAAAGATGCAAAATCCTGGTGTCGACCAAATCTCTTCATAAATGGAACAATGGAAGAGTGACTCCAGTCTGGAAAAACTCTGGAACAAAGGAAGACTTTTGTTGTGTAGGGGGGCACAACGTCACACACAGGACAATGATGAACACCTGTTATGTGTGATTAACTGTTTTTGAAAGGACTTACAGTTACATCCTGAGCAGCTTGGATGAACAAAAACTGGACTGGCTGGACAAAACCCGAGCATGGATGGACACACTCATGAAAGCTCAGAGGACAAAACCGTTGAACAATGGTTGGGAGACAATGGGAGGACGCATTAGATAAGTGGGTATGGATTGTATGGTGTTACCATATTGAAGGAATTTTTTTAATGATTAAATCAATCATCATTTTAGGACAATTTATTAGAATGAATAGAAAATAAGTGTGGATGGTTAAGATATATAAGTATTGAAATTTGTGAAACTCTTTTGTAGCTTATTGAGATGTAATAACTAAGAAAAATTGGTTTAATTAGGTAATTTGGCTGTATCGTTTAGACTATGAGAGACTACTTTTATATTATTTAGGCTTAATTCAATTTTATATTTAGATTTAGCTGTTAAAATATTGGAATTTTTGGAATTAATGATAGTGGTGATTCCGACATACATTGGAGATACAGATTTAGCTGTGTTAAATATATTTATATATTGCAGCTATTTAATGGAGTAAGATAAACTATAGCAATATTTTGCACCTTATAGAACTTAGACGAAAAATATGCTGAAATTAGTAGGTCAAATTGCAAAGACTTAATTGAATGATTGAGGTTATAAGTCCCTTTTAACACCTTTATGGATAAAATAGTTAGAATTTGAAGGTGAACTTTTTAAATCTATATATATTAAATATAGTGAGATTTCTACTGCTAAACAGACCCCCCCCCCCCCAAAAAAAAGAGACACATAGGATTAAACAAATCACCTGAGTACGTTTGAATTTTATATATAGTTTGGATATGTCCAGAGGAGGAAGAGTGAATATATTGGAAGATATGAGTTTTTAAATGCCAGGTAGGAGATCTAGAGGAAGACCAAATGGAAGAAGTTAAAGAGGATATGAAGGTAGTTGGCGTGAGAGCAGAGGATGCAGAGGACAGGGTTAGATGGAGGCAACTGATTCGTTGTAGCGGCCCCTAAAGGAAAAAGTTAAAAGAAGAAGATGTGTAAAATAGTCAGATATATGTCGTAGAGTATACCTTTGATATATGTTAAATAATTTGGCTAGAAGAGATTGTTGCATAAGTAAAGGACCATAATAAATTGAAACTGGAGTGAATACTTTGTATCTGGATAAAAAATAGTGGTAAAAGAGATGTCTGAAGTAGTATGATATTGAATCAGCATTGAAAAGCACTACAGTGGACAAATCTGATGTTAGTGATTCTGAGAAGAAATACGAGGAAAACGAAGTTGGAGTATTCGAGCTATCCTTGTTAACATTTTGTTTAAATTAATTGATTTTTTTTACATAGTCTGTGATGACGACAGTTAGAAAAGAGTAACTTAGGATAAGTTTAGTTTGTGAAACGTTAGGTTTGCAAGAGCTTCGTGGGGAAGATGAGTAAAGGGTTGATGTTGAAAAATGTGGGATAGTATTCATATTCATGAGTGAAAGGGGAGCTGTGGGGTGTAAATGTCTGATTTAATTCTGTGGTTATAGCTCCAGTATGTGGGTGTATTCTTATCTGTATTGGAATGTGAGTATCTGTTGTGATTTGTGAGATTGTTTGTCTGTGAAGTGTGTTGTTTGTTTGTTTGTTTGTTTACTCACATAAAAAAAAAAAAAAAAAGAGTGAGAATGAGAAGAAGAAAGCAGCTGCAGGCGCCTATGGGAGTAGCGAACAATTGCATGCACAATATGGCCATGATAATTAGTACAAGTAAGGGTGTTTGTGATCACAATATGAGAGTAATTGCCTCTCACCCGTAACTGTATATTTTCTGACTAGTCTAATTGAGTATAATGGAATATATGCTAGACTGGTCTTGCAAGTCAGAGATCTTCAAGAACCACCTTCCAGCTTTGTGTATCTGATCTGTGTCTGAAATGACTTCTTATGGACTGATTTCAATTTACCATTGTAGATTTGTTTGTGTTGCAATGTGTTTTTGGTGTAGTAAGTAAATGAGTGCTTTCAGGTTAAGTTTCTGTGTTTTCGTGAGTGCCGATCCCGAGCCGTGGACGGTAAGTTGGTTCCAGTCTGAGTACCAGGAGTCTTCTGGTATCGTTTGTGTTGACACATGACGTATGTGTCAAAAGGGGGAATTGAATGTAAGTAAGGAATTTTTTTTTATTTTTTTTTTTATTATATATATATATAATTTTCAAAATTTTACATAGTTCAACCGATTGGGAAAAGTTCTCATGTTTGATTTTTGTCTAGGGGACTTGGTGATAGCAGCTGCTGAATGGCCCGAATAGCAGCCCGTGATACCAACTGTGAGCCCTCAACTGACTCAGGTGCAATCAGCCGTGGGCCCCAGCCACCTCCAGCGCAACCACCAGCAGCCCTGTGCGGAGGTCCTCAACTAGCGCTCCCTTCAGCGCCTGCACCGTCGTCACCTCCAGTTCCTGCTGAGAAGTGTTCAACTCCAACCAGCCAGGAGCAGCCGCCAAACAGCAAACGTCTACAGGACCACCACCAGGCACACCTTTTTGACCACGACCAGACCCTCCACCGCCAGAAATGCCACGCCCCCAGATGAGCTTTCCCCAAACCCCCACCAGGATCACTCACCTGATGCCCCATCCAGCAGTCCCCTTATAAAAGGCTTGACCCCAAATCTGCTCTGACACATCCCTTCTTCTGATACAATCAGACATCACCAACCACATTTTCACAATACACTGTTCTTATGGGGCACAATAAGCCCCGGGCAGCGCAAAAATCATAATCAGCCGGACTGTACAGATTGGGCCTGAATATTTTGACTGATGATTGGGGCAGCATGAGCCCTGCCCTAAGAAAATTGAAAGCACTTCCCTTACTGCCCCACCGATCGCCGCAGTTGAACTTTGAACATTCCTACCTCATCAACATCTGGACATTTTTAGCATCATTTTCAGGTTTTTGCCTCAAAAGAAAATTCTATAATAGCTATGCTCTGTGTGTTTTACCAGTGGATCCCATTTAATTACAATTTTTTTTCGAAATTATTGAACTTTGATGCACGCATATTTACTGGGATTAACACATAGGTGGGACCGTGTTTGACATTGATTGTTCATGATGTGTTTACATCATGAAAGGGAGGAAATGACGTATATAATTTTAGTTATCTATGTAGATTCATGCCCCATCCCTGAAAAAGCCACCTGGTTTGGCCCAAATCTGCTCTGACACATTTTCCTTTCTTCTGACCTAGCAGATATATGTAGGGGTTTTCCGATCACGTGTGCTCTGGCTGGCCTTGAAGGCATTCTGTGAGATAGGGGTTTTCCGAACACGTGAGCTACACGTGCTACATGTGAGTGAGTGAGCCAAAACACCAGCTGCAGCCCATAAAAATGTCTTGTCCACAAGATTTATGAGCAGGAAGGTACACATGAGCTTGCGTAACCATGAAGTTCATGCAGAGGTCAGCTTTAAATTAGGCCAAAGGTGGCGAGCCTAAGTTTACGTGGAGTAACAGTGCCCCCAATGGTCACAAAATAGCACTGCACCCAGTACTGCATTTTGTAGTTGTCCAATACCGTTAGCTGCCTTAAGATGTTACGCCCAAGGAAAAAGTTTGGGGGTGGACTCTAGACAGGCTTTATAAACCAGTGCATCCCGTTGTCCAACGGATTTCTAATCCCTTCTGGCCAGAATATATGTCTTGTTTTGTATGTCTGTGTCAAATAAATCTTTTTGTCTGCAGCTTGAATCTCGGCCCGGCACTCTGTTACTTTTTTCCTTCTAGATGCTGAATTGTTGAACTTCTCCTTTAAAGCGAATACAGGCAAAGACTCTCCTTCCAACACCCGGGATGCATAATATACGATCACTCTTGGAGAGGGCAATCGGAGCCGCCCGCGTCCCCCCCCCCTTCCCGACATATCTCCCCTGAGCGTCGGCCCGGCGGGAGGGTGAAGACGGCCTCCGCCGGGACGTAAATCTCGGTCCGGCTGTCTGCCTCTCGTCCGGGCCGACGAAACAACAACATCTCTCCCGGCCTTCATCTCGCCTGCCCATCAACCCCTCACGCACCCTCCTCCTGCTCCTCCCTGCTTGCCTTTCATTTTTTTGGGGTAGGAGAAAAACAAAAGCATGGGCATCCGACCTGAAAGACTTGCAACTCCTCCAGGATGAGATGGTGATGCAGGGACTGATTGGTGGGCAGGGCCATCACCTTCTGGATGCTTCCCTTGTCTGCGGAAAACAAAAGAAGAAGAAGAGCTCAGTTCAGTTAGCGAAAAACGTCCTCGAATGACGACACGCGCTCGGACGGTCGGCTGTTTGTCAACAATCCGGCCTGAAGAAACAAAAAGTTCAAACGGTTGGGAAGTGCAGACAAAAAAAAGGGCGTCGCTGTCTTCGCCTCGCAACTATTGCTTTTCAACAAGACAATCAGGTTTTTGTCTCGAGAAATTTCACATTTTAAGAAATATAGTCAAAAGCTGACTGGAATAAAGATGCATTTTTAGAAAAATTAAGTCTTATAAAAAAAAATAAATAAAAAAATAAATAAAAAATAAAAATGAAGTCCAAAAAGGACGTAGACAAAAAAAATGCATGTTCGTAAGACAATAGTTGATACATATTTTTCCCTCTCGTAATATTCTGAATGTTTGGTTCAATACAATAAAATACGACAATTTTTTGGGGAGAGAAAAGAAAACTGATTTTCCCCTGAAAAATCAGACTCTAATACCGTTACAGGTATATATCAAATTTGAATGTTCGAAGAAATACAACTTAAATCTTGGAATATTGCAATTTGTAACGCTTGATTTTTATTTTTTTTTATTTTTTTTTATTTATTTTACTTTTGCATATTATTATGAAGTTAAATTCTCAAAATATACAACTCTAATCTCAGAATGTTTACATTTTTTTAACTTAAAAATTCTACAAAATTCCAACTTTTAATTCTTGAAAAAAAAAAAAAAAAAGACAATCTCGTACAATTTTGACTTAAATCTAAAAAAACAAAACAAAACTTTAATGACAGAATATTCCGACATAATCTAAAATCTGAAAATTAAAAATAGCATTGTAACGTTGTCTTACTCTGATTTTTATTTAAAATAATTAGTCTTTTAATTTTTGGGGAAAAAAAATACTTGAGTCTTACAAAATTTGATTTCTCTAAAAGAACAACAACAACAAAAAAACATCTTTAATCTAAAAATATTTACTCTTTTATCCACCTGGAAAATATATATTTTTATTCTCATAAATTTGTCTGGCAACTAGTTCAGGGTGTAGCCAGCCAGCTGCCTGAAGCCGGCTGGGATAGGCTCCAGCACCCCCGCAACCCTTGTGAGGAGCAAGCGGTTAAGGAAATGGATGAATGGATGGATGGATAAAATTGAGACTTTTTTTCCTATTAATATGCAAAACTTTTCCTCGAAATAAGAAATATAATGTTGTAAAATTACAACTTTTTTTGCCCAAAAAACTCAGGTAAATGTGCACTCTAAAAACAGTTGTGTCAAAAGTAACATGGACTGATCCACTTTATGGGACCCAACGTTCTAGTTTGTTTTACAGTGGCATGAAAAAGTATCTGAACCTTTTGGAATTTCTCACATTTCTGCCTAAAATCACCATCAAACGTGGTCTGATCTTTGTCAAAATCACACAGATGAAACAACAGTGTCTGCTTTAACTAAAACCACCCAAACATTTACAGGTTTTCATATTTTAACAAGGATAGCATGCAAACAATGACAGAAGGGGGAGGAATAAGTAATTGAACCCTCTGCCTAAGGATACTTAAAGAGCAATTGAAACCAATTTTTACCAAACAATTTAAGTCAGGTGTGTGCCCAATCACTGATGAGTGGCTTAAAGCTTCCCTGCCCACTATAAAACACACACCTGGTTAGAATTGTCTTGATGAGAAGCATTGTCTGATGTGCACCATGACTCGCTCAAAAGAGCTGTCGGAAGACCTGCTATCAAGAATTGTTGGTTTGTATAAAACTGGCAAAGGATACAAAACCATCTCTAAAAGTCTGGATGTTCATCAATCAACAGTCAGCGAAGTTGTGTACAAATGGAGAGAGTTTGGCACTGTTACTTCCCTCCCAAGGAGTGGCCGCCCACCAAAGATGACGCCAAGAGTTCAGCGCAGACCACTCAGAGAGGTAAAAAATAACCCTAGAGTGTCTGCTAAAGACTTACAGAGATCACTGGCACAGTCCAATATCTCTGTGCATGCATCAACTATATGTAAAACATTGGCCAAGAATGGTGTTCATGGGAGGACTCCACGGAGGAAGCCACTGCTGTCTAAAAAAAACATTGTGGCTCGTTTAATGTTCGCAAAAAGGCACTTGGGCACTCTACAGAAGTTTTGGCAAAATATTTTGTGGACTGATGAAGCCAAAGTTGAATTGTTTGGGAGGAACACACAACGTCATGTGTGGAGGAAAAATGGAACAGCTCACCAACATCAACACCTCATCCCCACCGCGAAGCATGGTGGAGGGTGCATCATGGTTTGGGGCTGTTTTGCTTCCTCAAGGCCTGGACAACTTGAAATCATTCATGGAAAAATTAATTCAAAAGTTTATCAGGATGTTTTGCAGGAAAACCTGAGGCCGTCTGTCAGACAGTTGAAGCTAAAAAGAGGATGGATGCTGCAACAAGACAATGATCCAAAACACAGAAGCAAATCGACTTCAAAATGGTTTCAGAAGAACAAAATACACGTTCTGGAGTGGCCAAGTCAAAGTCCAGACTTGAACCCCATTGAGATGCTGTGGCATGACCTCAAGACAGCGATTCATGCCAGACATCCCAGGAATCTGACTGAACTACAGCAGTTTTGTAAAGAAGAATGGGCCAAGATCAGTCCTGATCGATGTGCCAGACTGATCTGCAGCTACAGGAAGCGTCCGGTTGAAGTTATTGCTGCCAAAGGGGGGCCACAAAATATTAAATGTGATGGTTCAGTTACTTATTCTTCCCCCCTTCTGTCATTGTTTGCATGCTATCCTTGTTAAAATATGAAAACCTGTAAATGTTTGGGTGGTTTTAGTTAAAGCAGACACTGTTGTTTCATCTGTGTGATTTTGACAAAGATCAGATCATGTTTGATGGTGATTTTAGGCAGAAATGTGAGAAATTCCAAAAGGTTCAGATACTTTTTCATGCCACTGTATACAACAAAAATGAGCACATTTTTTCACCCAAGTAAAGGATGGGACCAATAATTCTGAGTTGTTTTACACACAAAAAAAAAAAATTCTTGAGTCAAAGATGGGTGAAATTGATCCAAGTGGAGGATTGATCTCAAACTCCAGTCCTCGAGGGCCGCTGTCCTGCATGTTTTCTCGGCTTCTCTCCTCAAACACAGCTGAATCATATAATGAGGATCATTATGAGGTTCCTGAAGAGCTTGCTGATGAATCAGGTGTGTTTGAGGAGGGAAACCTCGAAAACATACAGGACTGCGGCCCTCGAGGACTGGAGTTTGACATGAAGTTGAGGATTGGTCCATTATTGGCCCTAGTGTTTTTTGGAGTGTGGGTGAAAGTTGCAAATATCTTACCAGTTCCCAGGAAGAGGACTTGGTAGTTTCCGTCGGCGGCGGCCACCTGGTCCACGGCCAACGCCGTGTATTTGTAGTCAGCGCCGGTGCGGACCACCAGGGGTCTCCTGCCCAACGGGTAGATGGGCTTGAACATGACCGGGTGATTGCGCACAAAGTTCACCACGTCGTCCGGGAATTCTTTGGTGGTGTGGATGTCGGGTGTGAACGCTCCACCTGGGCACTGGACAACACGGAACATTTTCTGACCATTTTGGAGAAAATCATACACAAATGCCATCTTTTTTACGATGAGCTATTTTCCTGCAAAAGCTGCACCACAAACTTCAAAGTCGCAAAATGATGCACAAATGAATTACAATAAGAATGAAACATTTTGCACCAAATTCAACTAAATCTTGAATGAAAGTAGATTAAGCCCACATTCAACCCTCAAAATAAATTATACCAAAATTTACACACATGAAAATTGGTTAAAAAAAAAAATGATGATGCATTACTAACAAAAGTTGAACGAATTTCTACAAACATTTTTTGAAACTACATTTTGCTGTTTTCTACGCAAAAAAAAAAAAGGAAAAAAAAAAAAGAAAGGCATTGTAGTGTTCTAAATGCGACTAAATGAATGGAAGAAATGAGCTGACCGTTCCGGGTCTTGGGTACGGAATGCGTCCCTGGAAGGGCACCCACTGGAAGTTGGGCCCGTCTCGATGCGCAAAGGGCCCGTTGAAGACCGTCAGGATGTCGGCCATGTTGTATACGCACACCGCCGAGCCTTTGAACACCGAGCTGCACACAAACACATAAAATATAAATATATAGACGAATCTTTTGCCTCCCAGTTCTGAGGACTCCGGTTCGAGTCCAGGCTCCGGCGGGTGGAGTTTGCATGTTCTCCCCGTGCCCGCGTGGGTCTTCTCCGGATACTCCGGTCTCCTCCCACATTCCAAAGACATGCATGGCAGGTTAATTGGGTGCTCCGAATTGTCCCTAGGTGTGCGTGTGAGTGTGGATGGTTGTTCGTCTCTGTGTGCCCTGCGATTGGCTGGCAACCAGTCAAGGGTGTCCCCCGCCTGCTGCCCAGCGCCAGCTGAGATAGGCGCCAGCAGCCCCCGCGACCCTTGTGAGGAATAAGCGGTCAAGAAAATGGATGGATGGATGGATGGATGGATGGATGGATGGATAGACGAATCTTCAAAATTGCAAATGTTGATTTAAAAAAAATGTTTTAATGAAGCAATTAATTTTAATCAATCACAATGAATCGCTTCATGAAAACGTTTTTTGCAGCAGGTCTCCGCGGACGTTTACGGTTTACGTTGAATTCCGAGCGTCAGAGTAGAGCGGGGGAACAGAAGCGCATTGTTCCAATTGGATTTGGCCAATAATAAGCAGGAAGGAGGTCTAGCATGCCGACTCAATTAGCCATGAAAACAAGCGGATCAGGTAACGCAGCCCCAACGATCAGCCACGCTGAAACAAGAGCCGCTCAGACAGAAGCAATCAAAAGCGCACGTGGCAAGTCAAACGCCAGCAAATGCGTAAGCAAGAAATATCGGGTCAATAGGAGACAGTTGAAGTGAATAATGAACCCCCTACAGTAGATATGCGCTATGAATCAATTACTGAAGGCTAGCCATTAGAAGTACAGCTATGATAAAGCAGTATTTACAAAAATCAGTAAACCTAAAAATTCAGTTTTCTTCTAATTATTGAAGCACTACAAACAAAAAAACTGACTAAAAGTTACTTTACTTGAAACATAACTAATAATTAATCCAACATCCAAGTCATTTTTCCGAACTTATGAAATATTATGAACAAAATTATTAGTAACCATTTTTCAGTCCACCCCTAAATAAGAGTTTCTTACAGTATGAAATCCGACAAAATTTGCTTAGGGGTATGTATCTTTTAGCAAAAAGAAAAAAAAAAGTAATAAAATAAAAGTGTTTGGAAACAAAATGATGGGAAATTTGCTGAAATTATGACAAAAGCAGATATAAGAACCATTGTAAATGCATAATAATGTCGTGTTGTGTGGAGATTGTATATATTTAAAAAAAAAAAAAAAAAAAAAAAAAAAAAAGTGTCTTATGCGGAATGCTCTGGTGAAAGTAGAGAGCCAGCATGGTCTTTTTACCTGGTGGAGGTGAAGACTCCAAACACCAGCAGGCTTTTGGGATACTCGCTTTCCAGCAAAAACACACTCTCTGCACATAGGAAACACAAAAACATCTTGCTCACACCCAAATTGCTGCCAAAAATCTGCAAAAGTTCATGACAGCGCCACGCATGTGAGTGTGCTTATTAATAACCCAGACAAAGTTTCACAGGCTGTGATTGGCTGGCAATCAGTCCAGGGTGTCCCCCGCCTACTGCCCAGAGCCAGCTGAGATAGGCGCCAGCACCTCCCGTGACCCTTGTGTGGAATAAGTGGTCAAGAAAATGGATGTATGGATGGATGGATGGAAGTTTCACAGGGAGCAAGAAAGGAAATGTCACGGCAGATGTGAAGTGCGGGAAAACAAGCTAAAAAAAATTACATCATTACTGGATATGAAACAAATAAATAATACTAATAATAATGAGAATAAGAAGAACAATGAAGATTAAGTACTGTATTTACAAAGTTTAAAAACCAAAAATGATTAAAATAATGCAAAAAAAAATTAAACAAATCTAAATTTAAAATAATTCATATTTAAAAAATAATACATGGACAATACTTCATCTATAAAAAAAAAAAAAAAAAAAAAAAAAAAAAACAGGAAAATTAAAATAAATACAAAAGAATGGTGGTAGACAACACTTTAAAAACCAAAATAAATAATAAAAAAAAATACAATAAAGTTACACATCTCAAATAAAAAACACATATTAAAAAATTCAAACAAAATGTATAAAATAAAAATACTTAAATATAAATACATAACATAAAACAGAAAATAAATGTGTAATTTTTTTACATGGACATTTTATATGATCTTGATTAAAAAAAATAAAAAAAATATTTTTGTAATAAACCAAATATAATGATATACTGTAAATCACACACAAAATATCATTGAAAATAATGCAAATACATAACCTAACAGCATAGTTGCCCAAGTCATATTTGAACGTTGTCACGCCGCCACGCTGGTGGCGGTTCATGCTTTTATTTTATCAGTCATGTTTCCTGTTTTAGTTTGAAATTCTAACTCTCCTCTCACCCCAGGTCACTTGCCCTTCCTGCCGCTCACTAATTACCGGTCCCCGCCCATGATTATCACCACCTGCCACCAATCAACCCACACAATAAAAGCCATCTGCATTCTCCCCTCCGTTGCCGAAGTGTCACATCTCAGTGCATGGAAGCGTCCCACAGTCATCGAGTCCTTGTTCCCGTTGCCTTGTCGTTTTGCCTTGTTTTTGTGCCTTTTCCTCCCCAGCAGAGCGCCCTTAGTTACCCCTTGTGCCTTGAGCCTTTTTTCCTCCCTAGCGGAGCGCCTTTAGTTGTCCCCTGTACCTTTTGCCTGTTTTTTCCTCCCCAGTGGAGCGTTTTTAGTTCTCCACTTTTTGACTTCCCTTTCTCCTCTCATTTTGAGAGGAGACAGCTGTTGACCGGAAATAAACCTGTTGCCTTGGTGGCCTACCTTTATCCTGCGTCTGAGTCCTACCTCTCCTTGTCGTGTCAAACGTTTTTGGAAAACAAAGAAAGAATTTTTTAGCGAATACATTGCTCTTGTTTTTTTGATGGATGAAGTTAAAAACGAGTAAGACAATGATGCTCTTCCAACTCAATGACTGTATGAGTTGTTGAATTAGCGTCGGAGCGACTTACCCAGTTCGTCAAAGTGCGTCTCTGTGCCGTCCTCCTCCACAACGGAGCAAACCATCCTGGCCTTGAGGAAGGTGGTCCACTTGTTGACCAGACTCCGCTGGCCTCCCATGTCGCTCTGCATGACGACAACAAGCAGGAAGGACAACAACAAGTCGTTCATCTGCATACGTCACTCCATAACCTGCAGCCCATATATGCGCTTGCCGAGGTGGGCGCTTACTAGTTTTCAACAAGTATGTGCTGCTTTCAAAACACCCTTTTCCTTTCATCGCTCAGTTCCATTACATTTGGCACATTGCATTTGTTGAATTACACTTACAAAAAAACAAAAAAACAAACAAACAAACAAAACAAAAAACATACAAGTTTCCTCCTGAAGCATATCAATTATACATGTTGTTTGATCAGTGGTTTGAGCAGGTCAACTTGCCGACAAGAAAGTTTAACTTACTGGACATACGCGTGCCACCATGCTGTGGATGTTCCTGGTGTTGCCGCTGTTGTCCGTCAGTCTCTCGCGGAAGAAGAAGTAGAGTTTGGCGTCGTTGGGGTCCGTCCCGTCTGGGATCAGGTGGGCGTCCACAAAGATGGGCTCTGATTCAAACAACAAGAAATATACATCAACGGACATTCATCAGATTGATAGGCGTCCCGCCTGGCGTACCGCTGAGCCATTTGGAATTGTGCTGGTCGGTGCGCACGGCGTTCCTGGTGGTTAGGCTGCGGAAGATGGCCGCGTCCGTGCCCATGAAGTCGATGTACATGCCCGAGAACAGCTCCTGGTCTGAAAACGCAACAATTAGTAGGAGCACGCCAACCTCCAACAAAGCTTCATTAATTGTTGTCACGTGAAAAAAAAAAAAAAAAAAAAACACATTTCAATTTCAATGAATGGAAAAAAAATCATAATAAAAAAAAACATCAAATTAATTACTGTACAAACAAAAAAACTACAATAAAACAAATCTATATAATACATAAATGGCAAAAAATATAATACGTGAATTACTGTGACAAATAGTGACAAACTAAATTTAGAAGTGAAAATTGGAATGCGATTTAAAAAAAATGTTAAAATTAAAAAAATACCCCCCAAAAAAACAAAAAACTAATAAACATACAAATGCACACAAAAAATAAATACACATTCTATATATACTGTATAAATATGTATTTAAAAAAGAATAAATAAATGAATTAAATGCAAAAGTAAAATGTGTAACATACAAAAGTAATATTAAACAAATATAAAACAAAAAAAAATTAATTCTGATGAAAAGCAAATTTATCTACAGATCTAATGCATATTTTTTTCTTATTGAATATTTAAAAAATGTACAATACATAAATGATTCCAAAGAAAACCAATCTGAATACATTTGAAACAAATATTTTGACAATATACAAGTGCTTATGTGATTGTGTGATGATTTGCGACCTACTGAGCATAACGGAGACGGTGTTGACCTGCGGGTTGAAGGAGCACCTCCCTTTTCCCGACTCGGACCTGGAGTCAATGTGAAATATTTGTTCCTGTCGCAAAGAGAGCCATAAGGAGGCAATCAATCGCACACAAATGACTTGTTGAGCCATTTTTCTTTTTTTTCTTTTTGTTATTGTCTTGACAGAAAGCTGCAGGAAAAAATCAAATCTTGGCTTTGAGCCCCCCCAAATCCTCCTGACACGCCCCGGGAATGGCGACGGCTTGGTTGCCACGGTAACAACCCGCACCATCTGCTGCCTCTCCTCAAAAAGTGACGCAGGGTTTCTTCGCAGGCGGTAGTAACGGGGTTTCTCACCTCTGGCCGGCGCCCCCTGTTAACGTAGACGCAGACGGGGCTGTAGGCGCCACTTCCGCACATGAACAGATGCGTTCGATTGTACGGCTGCACCACACGGATGAAGTTGCCGCAGCCGTGCTGGCAAGAGACAGAAAACACGCAAGAAGGGGCATGTATCAGAAGAAAGACTGAAAGTATTCTCTTAAATAAAGTGTGAATAGAACTACAAAATCATATATACATACTTAAAGCTGCAGTACTGTTAGTTCACACTTCACAGAGGTTGAAGAAAATATGGCTGCAACAAGTATTGTGTTGCTTCACTGTTTGAGTCCAAATTTCCATTGCTGAACAGGTTATAAGGTGTTTTGAATTGTTTGCTAGCTTGAAACTATAGCAGATCCTTTTAATTAAGTAGGGATGTAACCATATCCAAACATCACGATACGATATTATCACAATATGAAGGTTACCAAACGATCATTATCACGATATTGTGGGGAGGTTGGCGGAAAAAAAAATAAAAAAGTTCACAATATTGTCAAAAAATTAGCTCATCCTAACCCCCGAAAAAAAAAAAACCCACAATATTGTGCTTTTGTACATTACAGCAATGCATATACACAAGTTAAAATCTCACTTACTTGCTCAAACAAGCACATATTGACTTTCTGCACATATTGTCTCGCTTCACAAGCAAAGTACGTTTCCCTTCATCTGAACTAGGGCTGGGAAAAAAAGTCGACCAAGTCGACTTTAAAAATAGGTCGACTGGAAAAATTTAAGTCGACGCTCCGCCCAGAACCATGTTTGCGCCGTCGCCGTCCATGTTTCTCATGGACCTTTTATGCCGCCACGCAGTGTGTTGCAAACTTCAGTGAGAAGAAGTCGGACAGAGTAATATTTATTTATTTATTTATTTATTTATTTATTTATTTATTTTTGAAATGATTCCTGTTTGGTTGGTTTGATTGGTTGTTTGAATTTGGAGGTGTGTTGCACAGCAGCCATTAGCCTAACTGTGCATACAGTTCTTTTACTGCAAGCGTACATGTACACTTGTACAGTATTTACAATATTTATTAGTTAAGATTATGTCCTCATTGGTTGCACTATTTTAAAATGGAGGAAAAACGAATGGATAAGAGGACAGAGATACAGGCTCTTCTAAACATTTGGGAGAGGAAGCGAGCACGACTTTGAATCGGAGTCACCAAGCCACCATGCACGTTATTACTGCCAAGCTTGGTTGGTGAGGTGAACAACAACCCTCAAAAAGTCTGTAAAAGCTGCAAACATACACTAGGACTTTTAAACGCTCATGGATCAGTACAGCGGCATGACTGCCGAGTGAATGGGACGGCCAAATCGACGCCACGGTTCATGGATACCGGAGCAATAACATGGATTCAGCGCATCACGGATAGACAAAGGTAAACACGACAATAATGTTACAGAAATACTTGTAATATTGTCATTTAGTTCACTCCCTTGTGTGGCACTTGGCAGCTGCTTAATTGTGCGACAGTCACTTTCTATTAGTCAGCAGTTATTCATTTTGCTGCGACCAGCAAATCTCCTGCAAGCATTATTTTGCCGTGAACACTCGGAACGAAAATTCTTGGCCTGCTGTGAATACCACGATTGCTTATAGACATTCACAAGCATGAATAACACAAATGTGCACGACCAGTTCGCTGCGGCGTCGTGATGGCGGTTTTGTCGAGTCAAACACATTGCACTGGGAGTTAGCTTAGCGTTTCACGGCAACATAGGCAAAGTTTTTCCATTTTTCCACACGGCTTGAATCGCAAAGCCACGTCATCTTGGTCGCGAAAGAAGAGCTTGTTCCCCTCGGCGTTAAAAATAAATAAATAAATAAATACCCTCGGCGTGGCAAAATAACACTCGGTGATCAGTTGCTGGTCACGGCAAACAACTAACAAACAAACAACCACCATCGCCTGTGTTTTAATGACCATATAACACTGAAATGAAGGAAAGGGCATCAATAAGTTGTGTGTATGTGCGTGCGTGCGTGGCTGTGTGTGGGCGCACCGCAGTTAGACTAAACTGAAGACTATTATTGTACAGGAAATATAAGGAACAATGGATTTTATATACAGATTATCCACTCAATTCAACACATGTTCAACATTTGCGGCCTCAAATCTAAAAAAAAATAAAATAAAAATAATAAAAAAATAAATAAATAATAATAATAATAAAGTCGATTAGTCGTTAGTCCATTTAAAAAAAAGTCGTTAGTGACAGCCCTAATCTGACCATTACAGGGAATTGAAACAAAAAGGGCCAAAACATGCCTTGTGAAAATTCAACTGCACTAAAAAACTAGCCACCGGAGGGTGCTACAACTGCACAAATGGAAAAAAAACCCCAACAACTTATTTTTGAACAGATATGCTGCATTTCCTATCGTGACATGTCGACAATGATATATTGTGGCTTGTATAAAATATTTTTGAAAGCATTTTATGGATGGCCCTTTGTCCAAAATCATCAAGACTATTTGATCTTTCATGATTTTCTATTTACTGTACTTGTCGTTTTTCCTGGCCGACTTGAGTCAGTGTTTGTATCAATCTGGCTTCCAGAACAGCATTCCAACTCATCTGAGATCCACTGCACTTTATCAGACCAGCAGCCTTGTATCACAAAGTGTGTGCGGGTGTGTGTGTGTGGGGGGTTAAGAATCGCAAGTACAAGCAGCCAAGTTGAATATTCCGGATATGGAAAAAGTGAGGGCTGAAAAAGGAGAAGGCGGGCGGAGCGCGCTAGAAAACGAGGGGATTAAAAGTGACGCTGCAATCCAGCGCGTCTCCGCGCCGCGCCAAATATTTGCGGGAGCACGTCGGCAGTCGGGAGCACTTCTCCCGAGTCCAGCTGCGGTCACACGGGAGATGACGGACGGAAAATAAAACCTCCCCGACACGTGTTGCCTCATTTCTTTGTCGGAAATATTTCCCCACTTTGCGGTGCTTTTTCGAGTCAATTTAGGCCAAGTGGAGATGGAGGAGGAGCGTCATCATTTCGATTAATTCAATCTCTGCGTTTGATTCCCTCGGTAGGACTATGCGCGCACATCTGCTGTGGACACATGTGGACACACCCGACACGGACAAGCAGGTGGTGGAGAGAAAGGAAAGAAGTCCCTGGGGGACAAAAGTCCTGAAGAAAGATAAATCCCACAACAGCTGAAAGAGATATCGGTACGCTGAGAGGAGAAAAAAAAATGTCAAGACTCCTCCACTTGTCGTTAATCACCAGCATTGTAAAAAAAATACAAAGAAAAAAAATGTGATTAAAAAAATGAAAACACAACAGCATGCAACAACAATCAAATGATTACATCTACAAACATTTAATTAAATTTGCATTTAATTGATTGCACATTTGCAAAGTTATAAAAAGTTAGCATTATTTTTTATTTCTGATTTTTCAATAAAATCAAAAATATAAATTGAAAAAAGAAAATTTAAATTAAAACTTCAAATGTAAAATAAATAAATAAATCTAACGCATTGCACAACCTAATACATTAAAAACATAATTTATCAATTGTTATAACAGAAAACATATTTTTTTTAAAAATCAGTGGAAAAGGTAAAAAGAATTGCTAAGAACACCTTGATTAAGGCATGCTACACTCCACACCAATAGAGGGCAACACTTCATAGTGATATCTGACAATTCTGATGACAGCGTTCGCTATAATGTTATTGTAGATCATTATATATTTTTTTAAGCCCCAACAAAACGTCTGCAATTGACCTTACTGTAAAGCACGCCCGCATGACCTAGTAAACCCATCAAGACGCAAGACGTCTTGTCTGCGACGACATCTGCGTTTTGCTGTGGACAAACAAAAGCAAAACCGCTCCTGGTAGCGCCTTGCGTGGTTGTTCAAAACCAAGAAAAAAAATCTGAATTGTTAAACGCTGTAGTCACGGCTTGTGTTAAGAGTGATAGCTGTTATCCCGATCGACTAACCAGGGTCCTGCGGTAGTCACGGTTTGTGTAAGAGAGACACTGTCCGCTTTATTCCCTTCCCTAAACCCTCAAACAACTACGAAAAATGTCTGCGCTGGATCAAACTTTGTGGAGGACTACAACCAGTCGATTCCCTCCAAAATGACCACAAACGACTACGTCTGCAGCTGCACCAAGTTATTGTTTTCCATTGTTGTTTTTAGCCAAAGGCTAACGATAGCTCCGGGTAGCTAACTGTCCACGCTAACGTTTGTTGACTTACTATTTCTATAAATGCCAACAGAACAAACTTTGCACACACGACCAGTTGAATCCAAAATAAGCAGAAAGTACTATGTCTGCACTAAGGTAATGTTTCCATTATTGTTTTTAGCCAAAGGCTAACGATAGCTCCGGGTAGCTAACCGGCCACACGTTTGTTGACTTACTATTTACGATAAATGCAAACAAAACATTGAAACTATCAGGTAATATAAATGCATTCTTACCTTGCTTGACAGGAATAATGTCCAAAAACTTTGGTTTTGCCAACAATCGGTCAAAGCAAGTGAGGCAAGTCGGTCTTTTCCTTACATCTGCAGCAGCAGAGAACGATGCGTATTTCCTTTTGTTTTGTGGCAAAATTGCATGGTGAGGGAATGAAGATAACCTTCACTCGAAAATTTAAAGCCCCCTTTGCTTACTTGGAAGAGAAATATTGGCGTCCGGAAAATACCCGACTGAGAAATCACAAGTAAGATCTGACAACTTTGTCATAACAGCGCCATGCTGTGTTGCTAATCTTGCCTGAACAATGTCGGAGGGAGCTGCTTGTCGCGCAAAATGTGGGCGGGGAGGGGCGTGCCACGGTAAGGTCAATTCCCCTAACATTGTTACCCTGTTCTAATAGCGTGGCTGCTAATTTACCGTGGGGTCTTTTCCCGCCATTTGGCATTCCTCAATCTTGCTTGTGGACGCGGGCCAAAACACCTGCAAAACAACACCAGAAGCTAATTAACGGCGAAGACCCAATCCTCACGACAACGGCAACAGACCCTTATCAATATGCAAATGCACAGCTTTGGTGAAATGAAAAAAGGGGGGAACACATGTTAAGGGATGGGAAAAGATGAACGCAATTTAGGCGATGGTAAACCGACACGGGGTGGGGGAAAATAAACGCTTTAACAAAATAAACGGCATCTGTTCTCTCGCTGTCAATGACACTTGTCGAGCGCTCCCTCGGCGAAGCGCTCGGATGCTTCAATGGTACTTTTGGATAACCCCAAACGCGCGCCAACATGGACGCCATTTGCATAAGGTCACTGCAAAATTGTCAGTATTAACACAAAAACCTGCTTCGTTTGTCACTTTTGGGCAAGATGCAAAGTAAACAAACTGACTTTGGCAAAAAAGCCAATGTTGATCACATCAATAATAACTAAGTACAAAGTAAGCTGATGAGTCTTCTTTGCCTGAAGACTTGTGTACATTTCCCTGCCACTCTTATGAGGTACTCCCCCTAGTGGCCCCGTCAAGTAATTGCTCGAACAATGGAGCCGGCTGTATGCTAACTACAAATATCGATACTTGGCACAGGCGTATCGATAATCTATCAGGAGGAGGAGTATCACGATATCGAGATATCGTCACACTCCTAATGCTCATTAAAAATGACAGAAAGTAATGACATTAAAATGCAAATGACCTTTTGCGTGGCGTGCGTGATGTTGTTGATGTCCATGGAGAGCACATGGTCCTTGCAGCCCACGTACATCCGATCCTGGTCCTCGTCCACATGCAGGATGCGGTAGTCCATGGGCCTGTCCGAGAGCGTGTAATGCTCCAACGAGGCGGTGCTCTGCAGCTCTGCCGTGCGAGGACAATCAAACAAAAACTAAAACAAAATAGGATTTAATCATCCAAAAAAATATAAACTACTTGACTACATAGTCAGTTCCATAAAGATCATTCTAATTTGTAAAGAATTTTCCCAAACGACAAAGTCAAGAGTACTTAAGCATGAGCTTTGAGGTACTACACAGAATTCATTGAGGGCAGTTTTTGTCCTGAAGGTACAATCACTTCTATGACTAAATGTTGGACTACAAAGTAACGGTATGGAGCTTTTTTCTAGGACCAAAACAGTTCCTGTCTAGTGATGGGAACATAATTCACCCACGGAACATTGGGACGAAGGGGGAGTTCCGGGTGGGAGGAGTTGGTTAGGATTAAAGGATGAAAGGATGAAAGGATAAAAGGACGAAATGTAAGTTGGCCTGTGAGCCTCGCGCAGAGTGTAGAGTTGCAATAAACACTGAGAAGCTGATGTCAATAAAACGCCAGTCTTTGGCTCCAGACTTCAACACTCTGCCTCCGACTCCCGTCACTACTCGCTACATTGGTGACCCAGACATCGAATTAAGCGACATGGCGAACTCCGCTGATCTGAAGTTACCGGAGTTTTGGGAGTCGGCCGCGGCGACGTGGTTTGTACAAGCTGAAGCTCAGTTTGCCATCCGAGGAATTACAGACGATTCCACGGGCTACTACCACATCGTGTCCGCGCTCGGGAGCTCCACGGCGGCCAGAGCCGTGAGATTGATCACCTCTCCTCCGGCACGGGATATGTACGTGGGGCTCAAAGCGTACCTCCTTAGGACCTTCGAGCTTTCACGGCCGGAACGGGCTCGCTGCCTTTTCGCCATCCAGGGCCTGGGGGACAGTAAGCCGTGGAAAAAATGCTGAACCTGCTTGGCGCAGAGGAGCCAAACTTTTTGTTTATTGAACTGTTTCTGCGCCACATGCCTCCTCATGTCCAGACAGCGCTAATGAACACTACCATCTCCGAGCCACGTGCTCTGGCGGAGGAAGCTGACTGTTTTTTCCTGGCCACCCAGCGTTACAACCATGAGGTCTTGGCCTCTGCGCGCGCCTTCCCAGTCCGGGCAGCCGCAACTGCACCTCATAAGGCACGCGCTGCCGTGGATGGCCGATCAGCCCCTGGCTTATGCTATTTTCACGCACATTTTGGAACCAAGGCGAGGAGGTGCCGCGCCCCTTGCTTCTTTGTTGCGTCGGAAAACGGCAACGCCTCCACTCAGTTGCAGCTGTGAGTGGGGGCGTAAAGTGCCGGCTGCTGTTTATCATGGACACCCTCTCCAGACTCAAATTCCTTGGCGCGGACTTTTTGTGTGCCCACAGTCTACTGGTGGATGTTAAAAATGGCCGCCTGTTGGACGCTTTGACGTTTTCCACTGTTGCTTGTGGGTGTGATGTGGAGACGTTTGAGGGCCTCGCCAGCCCGCCCTCAGATGACGACGTGTTCACGCGGCTTCTTGGAGAATTCCCCAGCCTGACCACGCCTACATTTGCAGCCACTTCTACCAAGCATGGGGTCGAGCACCACATCGAGACCGTGAGCCCGCCGGTTCACGCTAAGGCCCGACGCCTCAACCCTGATAGATTGGCCACAGCTAAGTCCGAATTCGCCAACATGGAACGCCTTGGCATAATTCGTCATTCGGACAGCCCGTGGGCCTCGCCTCTCCACATGGTTCCGAAGTCGGACGGCGGCTGGCGACCGTGTGGAGACTATCGCCGCCTCAATGATGCCACGACGCACAATCGTTATCCGGTCCCGCACATACAGGACTTCTCTGCCCACCTGGCAGGTGCGAAGGTGTTTTCCATGGTGGACTTGGTACGGGGCTATCACTAAGTTCCGGTACATCCCGCCGATGTGCCTAAGACTGCTGTGATAACACCTTTCGGACTGTTCAAGTTTCTCAGGATGCCATTCGGCCTAAAAACGCGGCTCACTCTTTTCAGCGTCTCATGGACTCTGTTCTCCGGGACATGCCGTTCGTCTTCGTCTACTTGGATGACATCCTAGTGTCCAGCTCCTCCATCGGAGAACACCTTTCACACCTCCGGCAGCTTTTCTCCAAGCTCAGCCAGGCTGGACTGATTATTAACCGAGCTAAATGTGTCTTTGGTGTGCCCTCCATCCAATTCCTCGGCCACCTCATCAACGAGGACGGTGCCACCCCGCTCCCGGCAAAAGTGGAAGCTGTTGCCGCTTTTCCTCGACCCCGGACGGCCCAGGGTCTCCGTGAGTTCCTCGGGATGGTGACTTTTTACCACAGGTTCATCCGCCACGCTGCCCATGTGATGCACCCGCTTTACGACGCACTTAAGGGTGTGGCTCCTAACCGTGCGGTCGACTGGACGGATGTGAGAGTCAAGGCTTTTGAAGAGACGAAAGCCGCGCTGTCCCGAGCGGCCTTGTTGGCCCACCCGCGCCCAGATGCCACGGTCGCCCTCACTACTGACGCATCCGATTTTGCCGTCGGGGCCGTTTTGGAGCAGTGCGTCGAAGGTGCGTGGCAGCCACTCGCCTTTTTCAGCCGCCAGTTAGTCCCTCGGGAGCGCAGGTACAGCACGTTCGACAGGGAACTCGTTGCTGTCTGGCTGGTGATCCGCCACTTCCGCTTCATCCTGGAGGGCCGTGAGTTCACGGTCTTCGTCGATCACAAGCCCCTCACCTTCTCCATGTCGAAGTTGTCCGAGCCATGGTCCGCGCGGCAACAGCGCCAGCTTTCGTTCATATATGAATACACCACGGACATCCGACATATCGCTGGCAAGGACAACGTGGTCGCGGATTGTCTGTCCAGGGCAGCCGTCAACACGGTACAGCTGGGCCTCGACTTTTCCCGGATGGCGGCCGACCAGGCTTCCGATCGTGGCACCCAGTTGCTTCGGGGCTCCGACACTGGGTTGCAAGTTAAAAAGGTGGCGGTCGACGACTCCGGAGTCGAGCTGTGGTGCGACGTCTCCATGGGTTGGCCTAGCCCGCTGGTGCCTTCGACATGGTGCACGGTCTTTCACACCCCGGCAGGAAGGCATCGGCGAGGTTAATAGTTCAGAAGTTCGTCTGGTCTGGGTTGAAGAAAGTTGTACGGGCCTGGGTCGATTCATGCGTGGCTTGTCAGCGAGCCAAAGTCCACCGTCAAAACCAAGGAGCCTTTGGAGACTTTTGTTGTCCCTGCGAGGAAGTTTGACCATGTCCACGTCGACATCGTGGGTCCGCTTCCTCCTTCCCAGGGCTTCACCTACTTCCTGACGATGGTGGACAGGACGACCCGCTGGCCGGAGGCTGTTCCCCTCACCTCCATATTGACCGGTCACGTGGCCCGGGCGTTTATCGGGACCTGGGTCGCTCGGTTTGGACCGCCGGCGGACCTCTCGTCCGACAGGGGCGCGCAGTTCACGTCAGAGGTTTGGAACTCTGTTGCTGAAAGCCTCGGGGTCAAGCTACACCGCACCTCCGCTTATCACCCTCAGGCTAACGGGCTGTGCGAACGGTTCCATCGTTCGATGAAGGCCGCTTTGCGCTCTGGACTTTCTGACGGCAATTGGGTCGACAAGCTACCCTGGATCATGCTGGGCCTTCGTACTGCACCTAAGGAGGACCTGCAGTGTTCGTCGGCCGAGTTGGTCTATGGACAGGTGCTAAGAGTGCCAGGAGATTTCATTCCGGACGCCTCGACGCCTTGGCCCGCACCCAGGCCTGGGCCGCCAGTGGATGCTGCTGGTGCGTTCCAGCCCGTTCCCACGTCGCAGCATGGCACCCCTGTGGCCCGGGTACCCTCCAACCTGCAGTCAGCCGAGTTTGTTTTCATCCGACACGATGCACACCGTGGTCCCTTGCGTCCCCCCTACGACAGGCCATTTAGGGTCCTGCAGCATGGTGCCAAGACTATGGTCGTGGATGTTGGGGGCCGTTCCGAAACTGTTTCTGTTGACAGGCTTAAGCCGGCTCATGTTGACCTGGCCGGACCCTTGGACTTGCCCCCCCCCCCCCCCCCCCCCCCCCCCCCCGCCGCGGCCGCCCCCCTGGGCTGCGCTTGGTGGACCGTGCGGGGTCCCTTCCAGTTGTTCCTGCATCCCCGCCAGTTGGTGCGCGGGACTGTTCTGATGTTTCTGCTGTGCCCCTCCCACCCGCGCTCCCTGGGTACTTTACCCGCAGGGGTCGGGCAGTTTTGCCGCCCCGTCACCCGGAGTTTGATTATGGGTGAATTCTGGGGGGGCTTGTGTAGTGATGGGAACATAATTCACCCACGGAACGTTGGGACGAAGGGGGAGTTCCGGGTGGGAGGAGTTGGTTAGGATGAAAGCATGAAAGGATAAAAGGACGAAATGTTAGTTGGCCTGTGAGCCTCGCGCAGAGTGTAGAGTTGCTGTTAAACACTGAGAAGCTGATGTCAATAAAACGCCAGTCTTTGGCTCCAGACTTCAACACTCTGCCTCCGACTCCCGTCACTACTCGCTACACCTGGATCATTTTGATCTGCCAAGTCTAAAGGCACAAAAGCAGAAGCATCCCAGAATTCTGAAATGAGTGGTCTCAAAATGTGTATCCAGAATGTCCAGCCATGGCTTTCGGACCTCCGTTTGATGTATAAACAAAGCTGCTATTTATTTTCATTCACTTCCCATTCAGTTCAGTCAATGACAGTGACTTGGCGGCTGCGTGTTAGCGAGGTTACAGTAGGAAAAAAAAAAAAGTCTCTTGTGCTCATTAAAGACGCCCATTGTTCACACGGCGAGTAAACATTCCCAGAGCGGCTATTTGCAGCCTATTGGCTCCAGAAGATAAAGCGCTCTTGAGCTGCCGCCTCGTGAATATTCATCAACTTCTTCAATCTGCACGCTGAGAGCATCAGCGAAAGAGGCTCTCATGTGCAACAAACGGCACTTTTGGGTAAAGTCACTTTTTTTTGTTTCATTTTGAAGTGGCTGCGGTAGCGGGCTGTTGTTCGGGGAGGCCGAAGCCTCAAGGGTTTCAAGTTTTCACACAATTCCTTGCGCACTACATTCAGCTTGTTGAACATTTTAGCTGTAGCTATGTGTTGTTGTTGTTTTTTTTATTTAACCCACAGTCAGTTTCATTTAGCTAGCTTGAATTCAAGAGTGCATTTTGTGTGCATTTTTCCCCCCATTCAGTACCTGAAGCCAGTTTTACTTAGCAACATGAAATGTGGTCCACCATTTTACTTTACAGCAGCCATTTTAGGCGTATTGTGGCAATTTCCAAGACATTTTTTGGAAAACTCCAGAAGCCCGTTAGAGAGAATATTACAAGGCCGCTTCTGTCAAAATTTGATGGATGACATTCTTAATTAGATTAGGGGGGTCATGTGTGGGTCATGACCCCTCCCTAATGAAGATTAATGACCCTTTAATGACTTCCAGATGTCATATAATGAGGGTTAATGACCCTTAATGACTTCCTGAAGTCATTTAATGAGGGTTAATGACCCTTAATGACTTCCTGATGTCATTTAATGAAGATTAATGACCCCTAATGACTTCCTGATGTCATTTAATGAAGATTAATGACCTTTAATGGCTTCCAGATGTCATTTAATGAAGATTAATGACCCTTTAATGACTTCCAGATGTCATTTAATGAGGGTTAATGACCTTTAATGACTTCCAGATGTCATTTAATGAGGGGTAATGACCTTTAATGACTTCCGGATGTCGTTTAATGAGGATGAATGACCTTTAATGACTTCCGGATGTCGTATAATGAAGATGAATGACCTTTAATGACTTCCGGATGTCGTTTAATGAAGATGAATGACCTTTAATGACTTCCAGGTGTTATATAATGAAGATGAATGACCTTTAATGACTTCCGGATGTCGTTTAATGAAGATGAATGACCTTTAATGACTTCCAGGTGTTATATAATGAAGATGAATGACCCTTAATGACTTCCTGATGTCATTTAATGAAGATTAATGACCCCTTAATGAAGATGGATGATGTGTAGGTGGTGTTCCTACCTGTTTTTGCAGATATCATGGCTGACCCGGGTTCAAATGCTAATTGTTTGGTTAACTTCCGGATCCGGCGCACGCCCCCCTAGATTGAGTGAATAATGAATAATAATGAGATTGAATGACGTGATCGGAGGGAGTAGTTTAGTATGGGTAAAACCGCCGGGGGGAAAAGTACTAGCCATTTCTATTATGGTGAAGGGGGAAAAGTATGCGCAAACACGGCTCAAAGATTGTATTTTAGAGGTTGTAAAACAAGAAGTATAAGGTAAGGTTAAACTGTGATACGCTGGTTGGTATTATGAAATTAAAAAACATGAAGTTATACATTATATGTAAAAATGTTGTAAGAGTCGTTCGTGACTGCTGGGGTTGAATCTGAAAATAAACGGATAAAACTATATAATTTCCCCTTACTGATATAGTTACTATCTGACATTTTTGTTCAATATTTCTGTGAGTAGGGGGAAGCATATGCAGTCAAAGATTCATGGGGAGGTCAAATGTATGTCTGTGCTTGTGTGTGCGTACGCGCATGTATGGCTGCATGGGGGTCAAAGAAGTGTGAGGACAGACGGGCGGCTGAAGAAGTGTGAGGTTAGACGGTGGCTATAATGTTGTTAGTTTGAAAAGACAACGCTTCCTAAAATATATTACAAAAATATGCATCTACTTAGATCTGATTCTATTTATAATGATAATTTTATGTAGAAATTGGTGAAAAGCCATCATCAGCGATAGTCTCCTTACCCCTGCGAGGACAGGGGTTGCTGGTCATAAAATTAAATTAGGCTGAAGAAGAACGGATACGCAGCTAATTGCGAGGGGCCATTTTTGGTCTGAGAAAGGCGATTGTTCAATATTCCTGTGAGTAGGGGGAAGCAGAGGCAGTCAAAGATTCACGGGGAGGTCAAATGTATGTCTGAGGGGCCTGTGTATGCGTGTGTGCGTTTGCATGAGAGCTGAACAGTGTAAGATTAAACGGTAACTGTAATGTTGGTTTTCAAGAAGACATTTCCAAAACTGCTTCTTTAAAAAAACATCTACACAGATATCCATTTATGATAGTTTTATGCAGCAACCGATAGTTGAAACATCCTAGCTAACATTTTCTCAAGGATTTGAAAAGTGGTGACAAGTGAAAACTAATTAAGCTTACCTATAGGCGTAACGGTGTGTGGCTTTGAGTCCATCACATACATGCTCTGCATAGAGCATATATGCGCAGCAGAAAGGGGAGATGTCCCTATACACTCGTGAGAATTTTCTGAGGCTTGTTGGAGACACTAGGACTCTGTCACAGTTTGAGTGTGTGTGTTTCAATGACCATAATTGTTGGGGGGCTGGTGGATATGAGCGAGGGGGTTGGTTAGACGTCTGCCAGCGTGCTCTCCTTGGGATATTTTCTCAAATACTAAAACCCAAATGCCAGTCCTCTGAACCGAATGACCAGTTGTCTAAACACATTGAATAAATGTAACCCCTCATTTTCCAATGCCATAAAAACATTTTACATGAAGACACAATTCACAAATTGCTCTCATGCGATACAAAATGTTTACCACAAGTCAACAATATTTGAACACAACGGACTTAACTGGCGTTCACACAACAACTCAAAAATTGAATACACTTGTTGCTAATGATGTGACCACACCTATAAACTCAAGTTCAGAGTGTACAGTTTGCTGGAGAGTCCAAACAAGCGCAATGGATAGAGGCAGAGCCAGAGGAAGAGGAATTAGAGGAGGGAGAGGAGCAGGTCGAGCAATGCAAAAGTTATAAAATAGTAACATGGAATGGTAAGGGTATTCGTAAACACGAAAATAAAAATAATAATTTAACCATCTTATTACAGTCTTTCTCAATTGCTAATACCCATTTCTTGAAACCTGTACCCATTTTCTCAAAACCTTAAACACAAACACAAAAATTCAAACAATTTTCACAAAAGCCGTGACTTTTCACTTCAAAACCTATTATCCGGTATTCAAATCCGAACAATATATTCAGATCATACACACAGTAAGTCAAAATATATTCACCATGAGAGCATTTGTTAGACACGACATAAAATAATCTAACACAGAGCATCCAGGGTAGGTAGTCAACAGAGGTTTATTTTACATGCATGAACAAACATAGTTTTTGGCACTAGACAAATTACTAACCAAGTTAAAATTATGGTGAATTCAAATGAAATAGAAAGGGTGTATGAAAATAAATTCCTTGGAGTAGTTATTGATGATAAATTATGTTGGAAGCCACATGTAGAAAATGTTAAAAGGAAAATGTCAAAAATAATCGGGATACTCTATAAAACTAAGGATGTCCTGAACATGAACTCATTATATATATTATATAGTTCATTATTATTACCATATTTGACCTATTGTGTGGAAATCTGGGGGACTGCATATAAAACAAACACTAACTCTGTTTTCAATTTGCAAAAAAGAGCCATAAGGATTATTAATCGTTCAAAATATACAGAATCAACACATCCATTATTTATCAAATTAAATACAATGACATTTTATGACTTGGTTGAGTTTAAAATAGCACAAATAATGTACAAAGTATATAACAATCTACTCTGCTATATTACTCAGACATTGTTTGAAAATAGACACAGTCCTTCTGATATAAGGGGTACAAGTGTGTACAAAAAACCCAAAACAAGAACAAATATTAAGCAAAGGTGTGTTTCTGTAAAAGGTGTTAATTTGTGGAATAATCTGGGAATTGACTTGAAAAGATGTGACTCACTTGTTGAGTTAAAAAAAAAAATGTTTAAATGCAAAGTTAAAAAAAATTACTTTTGTCAAATAAGAGCATGAAAATTGTATATAATGAGTATGAGTATATGATTTATAAATGTATTATGGTATATGTTTAGGAATTTCATGTATATATGTTGCTGGATAATGCACGCATCATTTTATTTTTAAAAATATTAACCTAGTATTGTATCAATAATCAAATAAGTTTAAATGTATAATGTATGAGGGGGTAGGACTAAATAAGTTAACTTCTTCCTACTCCCTTTTGAACATGTAAACTATGATGAGTTTGTTTTTTCTTTTCTTCTTTTCTTTTTTAACTTTTGTTTCTCTGCTGTTTGTTTTTATGTTCAATAATTCAATCAAAAAACGTGATAGAGTCAAAATGGGTACTTTTAACAAAAAAACATGCATTAGTCTTAGGGCAAAATAATTTAGGAATAGTGTGAAATGTGTTTAAGTTTTATCCAAAAAGAGTGGATGAGTTTTGAGAATTGGATCTAAGCCTGAACCGTGTGTAAGGTTTGGTCAAAAAAGTGTTTCATTCCAGAAATTAGTCTCGGAAACTGAGAATTTGCTTCATCGAACGGGGTTTGGTGTTTTAGCAACTGATAAAAACTGTTAAGTTAAAAGCGGACATGACAATACAATAACCACACATAACAAAATCAGAACAACCCTATCTCAATTGTAAATAATACATTCAAATATTCACACCAACTTCTAGGCCGTGGGGTGAACCCCAAAAAAGTGCCTAGAAAATGAGTTTCGCTCCACTGTCTGGGCACTACTTGTTCAATGCATTTTTTGATAGATAATACCCTTCTGAACTTTGGGTTAAAAGTTCACCCAATGTTTTCCTGCCCCAATTTTGTCATAAGCCAGAAATGCATATATAGGTAAATAACAAAAAACGAAAATCTTGTGCTACAGTTTTTGGTTGTAAAACGTCTTACATTAAATTTGACAACAGAAAATCATTCCCAGATGTTATAAATACATGTACCTAACATCAGAAACAAGTATTGGTGGTTTGGTGCAATCATGTGAATTTAGATAATTAAATATATTAAATTTGTGCCAAAAAAACAAAAAACGCTTCAACTAGAAGTGAAACCAGCACACAGATGTTACATTTAGCTATGTTTATGTTTCATATATGAAAACAATTCACAACCTATTACGTAATGAAAGGTACACAAGAGGCAGCATACATCGGCCAAAAATACTACCATGCACCACAAACCTGGAACAAGGCAAAATGGACTAGATGGAAATAGATGCATTCAGAGCCCAGATTATTATAACATATAGAATATTTATTAAAGTATCAGATTGTGTCATCACAGCATGTCATTTATACCCCCCGTCCCCTACCCCAAAAATATTAATAAAAATAATAATAATAATAAAATAAAAATCAAATGTGCATTCACAATAAAACCTTTGGAACTTCATTGGAACAGCTCTCTTTTATTTTTTTGGCAGACCAATTTAACAAAGGTCTGTGTTGTGGAAAAATGGAATACAGACATTTTAATTTTTGCTTGAAAAGTGTTAAAATGGAGAGTTAACATCTTGATAATGAAACAAACAAAATGGCAGATTTTACATAGATTTTACAGCCCTGCACTGTAAAGTGTCCTCGTATGCCCTGTCATTTTCCAACCTGATGTTGTACCAGCCATGTGTTAGTGTCACTTTCTTGGCTTACATCAGTAGACTCAGTAGTTGATGTATCTGATGAGTGAGGTACCCTGTCTAAAAGTTTGTCAGTTGTTGGTAATGTCTCTACAAAAACCATTTCAGAGTTGTTGCTGGAAAGGGGTGTGAAAAACCAGATGGGGGAAATCACGCCTCAATCTTCGTTTCAGTATATCCTGCCTGAAATAGAAAATTGAAGGGGAAGATGAGCACAAGATACACATATTCACATCACACTCGGGCTGCTCTATTATGGAAAAAAATACTCATCACAATTATTTTGGTAATAATTGAAATCAAGATTATTCTAAACAATTATATTTTGTTCAAATCAAGAAAATATTTCAACATTTGAAAATAAGACAATCACAATCATATGAAACTATAATTATGTAAGTTGCTTTTGGATCCAACAAAATTTATAATTTATTATTATTATTATTATTATTATTATTATTATGACGTTAGCAAAAATTTGAAGTTGGGGTGCAGTGTGTGCAGTAAGCTAGTTTTGACACGGGTGTGTGGTAAAATAACTCGTGTGGGCGTGCCACAACTCAAAATTAGTATTATTAGTGCTGCAGCTATCGAATATTTTGGTATTTGGATATCCTACTGAAAATTCTAGTGAATAATCGTATATTTGGATAGAAATACAAATATACCTATAGGCCTATATACTTTCTTGGTCAAAGAACAATTATAAATACAGAAGACAAAAAAAACACATTTGCATGTAATAATTAACAACCAACTGGTTTTCATTTTTAGAGAATCAATTTTATTTATTTATTTATTTTTAACTTAAATTGAGCTTGTCAGCAAACTATTTTTCTCTGAAACAGTGAGATTTTAGACAAATCTCTCCCCATAGATTTCATAAATGTGTTTCAATGTGAAGATTTATATGTTACCTGTAGTCTGAAGCATCAAGATCCCCGTGTTTATTAACACTGTTCACAAACCTCTTAGCTTGTCCATTCTCATCACATCTTTGTCAATATAATCCTTTGACGGATTACTTGTTCACAAAAAGAATTTGTAGCTCTCAGCATTGGGTTGTCTAAAACACACACACACTCACTTAATATGTGCAGAGTCATGCTTTCTAATTAATGCTGTCTCGAAATGTAAACAGAATACAAGTGACATATTGCTGACCAATGCTTTACTTTTGAAATGTGTAATTTTAGCAAAGTGACAATGAAATAGTGCAATGTAACAACTCACATTTGTTCGTCCCTGGTTGCTGTTGACTTTAAGAACCTTGTGTAATCTCTGAAACAAAACTGCACCTCCATTGTGACACAGTCTTTTGTCTTGAATATGCAGAAGAATGGAACAGTCTTTCTTCATCTCAGCGGCCTGCAGCAACCAACCCGCTTTTAGACAAAAAAGAATTACATTATAAGTGTTATTGTCACATCACCTCTTTACAGTATATGCACATCACAGATTTAAGTAAAGTAAAGTGTTTGTTGAGGTTGATGAGAGAGAGTTTGGGGGGAAAGGGGGGGGTGTAGCTGTGACTATATTATGACTGATGGGCACAGGTAACTCGAGTTTGGTAACAACTGTTGGATTCACTCGATAAATCATTCAGCAGCTCGCGTTTTTACTAAACTATAGCCTTAAAACTTAACCTAGCAAAAAATTATTTTCAGCCCTATACTAAATATCGGTCACATTAATAACAGAAATGGGCACGCGTGTGTGTAGCACATACCTGCTGACAATGTTTCTGCTTTGGCGAGATGATCCCTCTTCCGTGTGCCTTCCAATCCCAGACGAGTCTACTTTGAAATTTATTTTTTACAAATGATGCAGATGGCTGGAAGAACGGGGCCAGCTGAAGCGATGGGGAAACCTGAACGGGAACGAAGTTTTTTCACCACTTTCTTTCTAACTTTTTTTCTCCTTTCGCTCTCCGACGTTGTGGTCGCCATTTTTGTTATGCGGTTGCTATGGTGAGGAGAAAGCAGCAGCTACATGATTGGCTCATGTGACCTAAATCACACCACTACCGACCTAATGGCACTACGCCCACACGAGAGATCACTGCGCCTCATCGCAAAATAGTGCCGGGGTTTCACCACCGAAAACACAAAATTGGCAGGTTTTCAGAGGGTGAACTCCACGGATTCTTACTTACTACTAATAAATCTATTTTATGAAGTAAAGATTATTTTGTGCCCCTGGTAGTGGAGCGAAACTGAACGATCAGGTAGCTGCTGGTCAAATATGGTAATAATAATGAACTATATAATATATATAATGAGTTCATGTTCAGGACATCCTTAGTTTTATAGAGTATCCCGATGATTTTTGACATTTTCCTTTTAACATTTTCTACATGTGGCTTCCAACATAATTTATCATCAATAACTACTCCAAGGAATTTATTTTCATACACCCTTTCTATTTCATTTGAATTCACCATAATTTTAACTTGGTTAGTAATTTGTCTAGTGCCAAAAACTATGTTTGTTCATGCATGTAAAATAAACCTCTGTTGACTACCTACCCTGGATGCTCTGTGTTAGATTATTTTATGTCGTGTCTAACAAATGCTCTCATGGTGAATATATTTTGACTTACTGTGTGTATGATCTGAATATATTGTTCGGATTTGAATACCGGATAATAGGTTTTAGGCTTTTGTGAAAATTGTTTGAATTTTTGTGTTTGTGTTTAAGGTTTTGAGAAAATGGGTACAGGTTTCAAGAAATGTGTATTAGCAATTGAGAAAGACTGTAATAAGATGGTTAAATTATTATTTTTATTTTCGTGTTTACGAATACCCTTACCATTCCATGTTACTATTTTATAACTTTTGCATTGCTCGACCTGCTCCTCTCCCTCCTCTAATTCCTCTTCCTCTGGCTCTGCCTCTATCCATTGCGCTTGTTTGGACTCTCCAGCAAACTGTACACTCTGAACTTGAGTTTATAGGTGTGGTCACATCATTAGCAACAAGTGTATTCAATTTTTGAGTTGTTGTGTGAACGCCAGTTAAGTCCGTTGTGTTCAAATATTGTTGACTTGTGGTAAACATTTTGTATCGCATGAGAGCAATTTGTGAATTGTGTCTTCATGTAAAATGTTTTTATGGCATTGGAAAATGAGGGGTTACATTTATTCAATGTGTTTAGACAACTGGTCATTCGGTTCAGAGGACTGGCATTTGGGTTTTAGTATTTGAGAAAATATCCCAAGGAGAGCACGCTGGCAGACGTCTAACCAACCCCCTCGCTCATATCCACCAGCCCCCCAACAATTATGGTCATTGAAACACACACACTCAAACTGTGACAGAGTCCTAGTGTCTCCAACAAGCCTCAGAAAATTCTCACGAGTGTATAGGGACATCTCCCCTTTCTGCTGCGCATATATGCTCTATGCAGAGCATGTATGTGATGGACTCAAAGCCACACACCGTTACGCCTATAGGTAAGCTTAATTAGTTTTCACTTGTCACCACTTTTCAAATCCTTGAGAAAATGTTAGCTAGGATGTTTCAACTATCGGTTGCTGCATAAAACTATCATAAATGGATATCTGTGTAGATGTTTTTTTAAAGAAGCAGTTTTGGAAATGTCTTCTTGAAAACCAACATTACAGTTACCGTTTAATCTTACACTGTTCAGCTCTCATGCAAACGCACACACGCATACACAGGCCCCTCAGACATACATTTGACCTCCCCGTGAATCTTTGACTGCCTCTGCTTCCCCCTACTCACAGGAATATTGAACAATCGCCTTTCTCAGACCAAAAATGGCCCCTCGCAATTAGCTGCGTATCCGTTCTTCTTCAGCCTAATTTAATTTTATGACCAGCAACCCCTGTCCTCGCAGGGGTAAGGAGACTATCGCTGATGATGGCCTTTCACCAATTTCTACATAAAATTATCATTATAAATAGAATCAGATCTAAGTAGATGCATATTTTTGTAATATATTTTAGGAAGCGTTGTCTTTTCAAACTAACAACATTATAGCCACCGTCTAACCTCACACTTCTTCAGCCGCCCGTCTGTCCTCACACTTCTTTGACCCCCATGCAGCCATACATGCGCGTACGCACACACAAGCACAGACATACATTTGACCTCCCCATGAATCTTTGACTGCATATGCTTCCCCCTACTCACAGAAATATTGAACAAAAATGTCAGATAGTAACTATATCAGTAAGGGGAAATTATATAGTTTTATCCGTTTATTTTCAGATTCAACCCCAGCAGTCACGAACGACATCATTTTTACATATAATGTATAACTTCATGTTTTTTAATTTCATAATACCAACCAGCGTATCACAGTTTAACCTTACCTTATACTTCTTGTTTTACAACCTCTAAAATACAATCTTTGAGCCGTGTTTGCGCATACTTTTCCCCCTTCACCATAATAGAAATGGCTAGTACTTTTCCCCCCGGCGGTTTTACCCATACTAAACTACTCCCTCCGATCACGTCATTCAATCTCATTATTATTCATTATTCACTCAATCTAGGGGGGCGTGCGCCGGATCCGGAAGTTAACCAAACAATTAGCATTTGAACCCGGGTCAGCCATGATATCTGCAAAAACAGGTAGGAACACCACCTACACATCATCCATCTTCATTAAGGGGTCATTAATCTTCATTAAATGACATCAGGAAGTCATTAAGGGTCATTCATCTTCATTATATAACACCTGGAAGTCATTAAAGGTCATTCATCTTCATTAAACGACATCCGGAAGTCATTAAAGGTCATTCATCTTCATTATATAACACCTGGAAGTCATTAAAGGTCATTCATCTTCATTAAACGACATCCGGAAGTCATTAAAGGTCATTCATCTTCATTATACGACATCCGGAAGTCATTAAAGGTCATTCATCCTCATTAAACGACATCCGGAAGTCATTAAAGGTCATTACCCCTCATTAAATGACATCTGGAAGTCATTAAAGGTCATTAACCCTCATTAAATGACATCTGGAAGTCATTAAAGGGTCATTAATCTTCATTAAATGACATCTGGAAGCCATTAAAGGTCATTAATCTTCATTAAATGACATCAGGAAGTCATTAGGGGTCATTAATCTTCATTAAATGACATCAGGAAGTCATTAAGGGTCATTAACCCTCATTAAATGACTTCAGGAAGTCATTAAGGGTCATTAACCCTCATTATATGACATCTGGAAGTCATTAAAGGGTCATTAATCTTCATTAGGGAGGGGTCATGACCCACACATGACCCCCCTAATCTAATTAAGAATGTCATCCATCAAATTTTGACAGAAGCGGCCTTGTAATATTCTCTCTCCCGTTCCACTTATCAACTGTCAACTTGGTAGGCACATCCATCAAGAGAAGATCCACAGAGATGTGGCTAAAATAGAACCGGAAGTGAAATGTCAGGCCATTTTGGTCTGAAGAAGCCATTTGTCCAGGACAGGTCCAGGACTCGTTCCTTGACCAAGTCCTACTAGGGAATTGGTCCACATTGGAAGCAGACATAACAAATGGTGGGCAAAACCTCGTTTGCGACGCCATTTCATGTGCGTTGAACACGATTGATGATCATTTTGACTGTCACGTCACTCTACAACAAAGATAAATACTACTTCTTCTTCTTCTTCTTCTTCTTCTTCTTCTTGACCTGCCTTTCAAGTGCAAAGCAAAGTCATCCCGTCTGGTCCTAAACCGTAAAACAACACATGAACTTGAAACAGATGAGGCGAATATTATCCTTCCATTTAAAGCGTCTTGGTCGTGCCAGGGTGTGAGCAAGCCTGGCTTCAATTGAAAACACACAGCAGGGGAGAAACGTGCCAAGTCA
The DNA here is from genome assembly GCF_051991245.1 of Festucalex cinctus. Taxonomy (NCBI): domain Eukaryota; kingdom Metazoa; phylum Chordata; class Actinopteri; order Syngnathiformes; family Syngnathidae; genus Festucalex; species Festucalex cinctus. The sequence continues at coordinate 950,331 of NC_135426.1, read as the reverse complement.
CCGTTTCATCTCCGACACGCTCCGAGGACGCTTCCTTCACTTTATTTCTCCTCACATTTGCATGCCAACATGACAAGAAATGCTTGAGGATGTTAAGCTTCATCCATCATGTCATAAACTCGCCCGCAGGGGAAGGACACAAGTCAACCACAAGCCCGGCAGGAATGCCGGTGAAAGCAATAAATGCTTGCCACTTTGTTTGTGGTCATGTTTTCAAGCCAGTCTGGACAAAATGGGCACACAAGCTCGCATTTCAATGCTCCATAAGGAAGGAAGGAATGTTGTCCATGTGTGCCCATTTCTCCGGAAAGTCAATCCATGAAAAAAGTTTTAGGGCTGTCCACAAAATCCAGTCTGGTTGCCATTTGGGTCCTCCTGCACATTTTTGCTTGTTTTTTACTGGCCTGACACACCAAATCATAAAATTCAACCCAACATTTCCGCATCAAGGCGTGATGAGAAATTTTCGAAATGTTTTAAGAACACATTTCTTTTCAATTCAGTTAAAAATGTAAAAAAAGTTGAATGTTTAAAAAAAACCACACTTTTTTGAAAGACTCTTTTAAAATAAAGTTTAATAAAATAAGTGTTACACAATTTAAAAATCGTAAAAACAAAAACAAAAAAACAACATTAAAAATATTAGTTTTTAAAGGATAAAAAAAAAAAAAAGGAATGTTGTCACAAAACTTCTAAAATCAAAGTTATGTATTAACTTTTACTTGGTCACTGATAAAATAAAGCTGAGATTTAGATTGTTGTCAAAATTAGACTTTAATACCATTATTTGACTTTTTCTTGCAACAATCAAATTTTTTGTACCACTGACTTTTCATCCTTCCCGACAAATTAAATCTTTGTTCTTATAAAAACGAATTTTTTTTTTCCTTGAAAAATGACTTTATGCTTGTAAGATATGCTCTTTTTTTTGCCATTTTTTTCCCCTCTCGAAAATAGGCCGGTTTCTTGAATGTTTGAAAGGGCTATATAAATAAAGATGACTTGACATGACTGTTGCAAGCTTGACAGTCTTGATGGACTTGCCGAAGTCATACGCATTTGTCACGGCGATAACTACACCGATTGTCCAGCCTGGTTTTGGATGATGACTCACTTCCCTGACGACGTCTTCTTGCAGTGCTTCAACTTCCTCAATGGACTTTTGCACTATTCTAGTAATAATGTTTAGTATCATAAACTATGTCAATTGTTGCCCATTGGCATCCATTGCAGCCTGGTCATCCTGGGAGGGGGATTACCACATCTGCAGCCCCTTCTCAAGGTTTTTTTTTTTTTTTAGTTTTTTTGAGAATGTCCCAAAGTCATTTTTTTTTTTTTTTTTTTTTGTTGCGCTCGCCCAAGAAAAATCCCATAATTTTTCTGTATCCGGCCCTCTGGACATCCCCGATCGAAATTCTTAAGCAGAACTATTCACCATTCCTATTGTCTTTGTTCAACTTTTCAGCTCGAGTTCCCTTGAAAACATTCCACAAGTATTGTCCCCGCAGGTGGGGTGGAAGTTGCCCGCAACTTCCTGGACACGAGGCCGACACGGCGGATCAGCCGTCATCCAGCACCACGCCGGCATTCCATTTGCCGTACATTTCCCACATTCTCCGGCCAGACAACAAGATTTTTCTTGTCTTGCTAGCTAGCGCTTCTCATATTGCCCACGTGTCGCTCCGTTCATCAAGCGTATTGGGATCACACAAAGAGAGGTCGGTCCTTGCAAGGCGGCCCAAAGGAGGGAATACCGTGCAAAGCCAAAGACGTCAGGGTGGGAAAAACTGAAGAAATGAAGAGGAAGTAGGCCATACAGCGTCTGACAGTTGGCGGCTTTTCGATTATGCATGCGGGCAGGTGGGATGTTAACCCCTCGGTGAAATGCCGCCGTCATAAAATCCGAGAAGATCCGATGATGCGGCGACCGCTGCGGTGGGGGTGAGCGGAAAGGACAAGCAAGTTCACCCCCCGTCTGTGTTTGGAATTCATGCTCGCATAAAAAGCTCTTTTGTTGGACCCTACCCCCAAAAACCATTCAAAATTTAACTGCACATTTCTGTCTCCACTACAGATCATATTGTGTCCATTATTATATCAACTTTGGATTCTGAGTTTGCTCAAGTAAACTTTATGCACATGACATCATCAAAATTCATTGAGTTATTTTAGCCAATCAGATGCCAGAAGAAAGTTGTAAGCAGAAAAGATGCACAGTAGCAAATTGAAGAATTATTGGAGTGGGCCAATACTGAGCCGTAATTACGACTCAGTATAATTGGAAAAAATAAATACATATAAACAGGAAAGTATCTCAAAATGTAAAAATATTTAATAAGTTGCCCCACATTGTGACGAGAAGCCATAAAAATAATTAAGAATTCAATAAAAAGTAGAAGTCAAATATTTATTCTATTTTACTTAAACTGCATACATTATTTTTTAATTTAAATAAAGAAAAATCTACTAAATGGAGGCTAAAAACAATTTAAAATGTAAAAAATAATGAAGTGATAATAAAAAAGCAATCTCATACAAAAAGAACAAGTCAACCATTTAAAAGTACATTATTTTAATAAAATTTATCAAACAAAATAAATAAAAAAGAAACAGTCAAGTATTTATTGATTTATTTTTTAAAACTTGGAGTTTTATCGTTGATAGTTATTCTTTCACTTGAATCTTGGTGGTCATTCATTGATTATTTTAAAATTTGTTTTGAACATTATCTATTTATTAGTACAAAAAAAAAAAATCCCTGTTTATTGTCAAAACCAGTTTGAATCAAGAACTGGATTCACTAAGGTGCGCTTTTGGCTTTTAAGATGAGTACCCTGTTAAATAGCCCAGTCCTGAAAAATGGTTCGTTTGTTTGGATATTTGAAATATTTTTGGAGTGTATTATAATTTATGAAAATGTCCAAATAGCAGCACAAGAGCATGCTGCGGTCGAGTGGAAAGAGGAGCCCATGTGGGCAAGAGCAGGAAGTGAGCTTTGATTGCAGCCCGAACTCCTTCCCAAAATCTGTTTGGACTTTAATGGGAGAATTCCAAACGTGTTTGAGTGATCAAATCTTCAGGAAAGGCCCGCACTCGCTGGCTAGCTGGCTGGCTGCTAAACAACAGACTCTCAAACCTCTCAAAGGCCATAGAAGAAGAAATGTGCTAGCTCGGAATTTCTTGAATGTTGGAGGAGAAATCAACTACAGCTTTGAAGTGCTCCAAAAACATTCATTGAAGAGAGGACAGCAAAATTTTTGTCAAATGATGCCTTTTTACCCTGACAAAATATTTTTCTTCTTGCATAACTTTTCTCCCCTGTAATGAAAGTAACTTTATTCTCATAACATTAAATGTGAATTTGTTATTATCGTGACTTTGTCTTGTGGACCGGACAATTTGGTGAACTCCATCTGAGTGGAGTAGGAAAACAATGACATGGGCCAGACTCCAGACCAGACCTGGACAAAAAGTGTCGTGGGTCTGTTTGGGATTTGGATGACAGGGAGTCGTCATGATTTCCATCCTGGCAAGTGACACACACTCCAGAGATCCAAAATGGCTCCTGTCAACTCAAGACTGTCGACTGTTGGCCTGCATGTGGCATGATGGAACGCACGTTAAGGGGGACCACCCGGAAAGTTTGGCGTCGGCCTTGCTCAGGGACGACATTCCCGGCCGGGAAGGCGGACCTACCGCACTGTCATGACAAAAACGTCTTCATTCATCAACATCCTGCATGCTTGATGACTGAGGCCAACTGTCAATGAATTCCAAAATGCTAATCATATCATTGCTCAGTCCATCACAAAGCAACAAACAATTTCCTCTTAAGAGTTTCTTCAACATTTGCCAACAGAAGGGAAACATTGAGAGACACAGGCTGACAAACGTTTTGCTAATTACAGATATCGCTCAACTTTGAACATCAAAATCCCTACATCAACATTAAAGGGATAATTGACTCATTGAGCCATTTTCAGCAGTAAAAAGTTCATATTTTGTCTATAATTAATGTGGTAACTGAGGAAGTAGGTAACGACCAATCATGGCTCAGTTTATCATCAGTCGACAGCAAGCAGAACAATTACTTTTTAACTAATTTGCTCCCAAAAACATATAAAATATGTTCTATTTAAAATGTGTGATGTGTCCCAAAGACATACTTATGCGATTTTTATGCTATAGCATGCAGAAGGCTTTGATGCAGTCCCTCAACTGCAAAGACAGTTGAAGAAATGCTAGTTATTACACAAACGGCCAGCAGGTGGCAGCAGAGTATAAGAGATCAACCAGGGACATGTTGAAAAAAAGCTCAATTACTCACAACTCTAAATAGATTTGTGAATAATGATGAAACTTAGCTTAACTTGAATCTAACGCAAATTGCTGCAAAACGGAAACAGATAAAAATATTTTTTTTTCCTGATGAAAGAAGAGAGTCTCATCTTTCTTTTGGTAGGTTCCATGTTTTGATAGCAATAGAAGACAATATTCTGTTGGCCTTGCAAAACCAGTCAAAATTCAGTAAAACAGTGAACAGGATTGCTTCTGCGAAAATGGCTGCTGGGAGTGAATGAGTTAAAGGTATTCATTGTACATGAAAAATAATGACGTTATCAAATTCATTCTGGACAAAATATTCACTTTTCACTGCTGAAAATTGTTCAATGAGTTAAGTATCCCTTTTAATCGGAAGCACGAACATTTTAATGCAATTTCATAGTCATACAAAACAGACTTCTATATAACCACTGCATCTGTTTATTAAAAAAAAGTATTAGTGAACAATATTCACAGGTGTATATTCTTGATCCCCTGCAAAGTAATAGTCAAGTAATATTCCAGCGGATTATTGAGTAGTGAGCGTCTTCATGTATGACTTGTTGATTTTCTACGGAAGATTTCGGAGCTGTTGGAGTAAGCGAGGCCTGGAGTGTGTCTCCTCATGGTGCCTGATATTATCCAGGACTGATGTCTGCATGCCCAGCTGACCCGCTATGGTGTTGGCCAGGATTCCCACTTGGCTGAAACATGAAGCCGTACCCCAATTAGCACCCAGGCCGCCCGCTCGCTCACTTGCCGGAGACACGGGTCAGTGGCTTTGTCAAGTGGAAATGTTTACCAGTCCCAAGAGGGGGGAGTGTAAAAGCCCAAGCATAACTCTCCGAGATGATGTCGGCAAGGTGCGCGGCTTGTTCCGCCGCTGCGTGCAGTCACTTCCATTTAGCTTTGGAGGAAATTACTTTTTTCCTTCTGCTTTGAATGTACTTCAGTCAAAAGTCAAAAGTCATTTTATGTGCAAGTGTGGAGAAAAGACATCAATGCAGACGAAGGAAAACAAATGAGTATCATTTCTTCCATCCAATTTGGGAATCATTGTCATTATAATCGATTTAAAAGTCATCTCCCATTTTGTCATCCCAAACAGGGGAAAAAAAAAAAAATCAAATCACTGGCCTCATAAAAATACCTTGGGAGGCTGTCAAACGTGTGCCAAGGTAACAGATGGCGATGTAAGCCTCGACTGTGAGGATATAATGGCCAATCAGAAGCAGGATGAAGGTCAGTTGGACGAAACAAAACAAAAACAAATGATATTCACATCCAAAATTATACACTTACATATATATAAACAACATACATCTTCAAATCAATAATGACCTAAAAAAAAGTATCAAGTAAAAAACAGAGCTTGCTGCCATCTCTGTGTTACAGATACTCCAAGGAGACAAGCGGAATCATTGGTGGTCGGTTTAGGAAGTGTGCTCTCTGAGTAACTTTAAATGTAAACATAATAAATTCAATATTTTTTAAATAAGGACTATTAATAATATATTTTAAATCATCTTTGAACAAATTAAGAAAATTAAAAAGACATTACTAAAAATACTCATACCTGAAATAAAATTACAAAAAACAATTAAATCACAATTTAACAATTAACAAAAAAGAAATATGAAATAAAACAATGTAAAAAAAATATAAATTAAAACAAAAATAAAAAAAATGTTTTACAGATACAATAAAACAATATTTAAAAATATGTATTTTTAATTATGGTGACTTAAATAGGATTGATTAATCATGTAAATAAAAAAATAAAATAAAATGACTCGAGTTGGTATAAATGATGTTGAAGCAGCGCGTGAGACATCTCCACGCAGTTTTTCTCCGCGTCTCTGTGGTCCGTTTTGACAGTCTTGCTCTTTCTTGGGCCAACTCGGAAATCACTCGTCATCAACCGCTTCCCCGCGAGTGATTTTATGACGTTGAGCGTTTGTCGACGACCAATGTGGAAAACAGAAGCAAGAAGACGTCCGAGGCCTCTCCACCTTTAAACTTTGCCCACCTCCCGGGACCTGACGTCTCTGTAACCGGATGATGCCTCATCTGCATAAATCATTGAGCACACGCACGCAAGGTGCGGGGACACTCGCTCGCTCGCTCCTGCCTCAGATTGGATTTGAATCTGACAATATTATGTTGCTACAGACAACTTTTATGAGATGACTCACTGTGCGAGTACACGCTTAACTTTAGTTTTTTTGTTTTTTTGTTGTTGTTGTTTTTTACACTTTCATGACTTGAAACGCTGTTCAGGGCGCAGCGTTATTCCTAAAACGGAGAAAGATGAAAAATAAAGGAGATTGTTGTCCATGCAGGACACATCCAGCACCTGTCAGAAATTCCTGACAGATATCAAAGACAAATCATGTCTGCGTATGAGTTTCACCAACATCCATCCATCCATTTTCTTGACCGCTTATTCCTCACAAGGGTCGCGGGGGGTGCTGGCGCCTATCTCAGCTGGCTCTGGGCAGTAGGCGGGGGACACCCTGGACTGGTTGCCAACCAATCGCAGGGCACACAGAGACGAACAACCATCCACACTCACACGCACACCTAGGGACAATTCGGCGCACCCAATTAACCTGCTATGCAGGTCTTTGGAATGTGGGAGGAGACCGGAGAAGACACACGCGGGCACGGGGAGAACATGCAAACTCCACCCAGGAAGGTCCGAGCCTGGACTCGAACCGGAGACCTCAGAACTGGGAAGCGGACGTGCTAACCACTCGACTACCGTGCCGCAGTTTCACCAACATATATGAAAGAATACAACAGATTGTTGTTGCATGTAGGACGGTATCGATGTCGAGATGGACATTTTCCAACAGGTCTGTGGATGGATGAATGTTTTGCAAGCCACATGAAAAATGCAGAATTTATTTTGTCATGTGGGATAAAGCCAGCAGTTGCCAGAGAATTGCAGCTCCTTTAATGCGAGGGTGTGTTCAGACCTGCACTGTTTGGTCCACTTTAAATGGACCAGAATTCGTTTCCCACGCTGGTGCGGACCTTTTGTGCAGGTCTGAACACACAAACGAATCCTGGTGCGGACTAAACAACCGGACCGAGACCGACCTTTCGAGGTGGTCTCGGTCCGCTTCCAAACGCACTCAGCGCGGTTCGCTTTGCAGTCTGAATAAAAACCACGGCTGATCCGCTCCAACTGCTGGACATATGCGCCTTTTTGGGCTTAACAAGCCATCGTAGTCAAGTATCGCGGGGGAGAAATTTTGCCCGGTAGTGAATATTGTGCTAAATTAATTCATAATCATCCGTATTCTGTATAGCCATGCTGCTGTCAGCATGTTGTGGTGGGGGCGGGGTAAGCGAAGCGCAATTGCTCCTCCGTTTACTACACGCGATCGACAACGCGTTCCAAAATTAGAAACAGCGTTGCGGAACCTCCGTTGAATGAGCTGCCCTTGACGCTCGCATATATCTTGTATCTAATAACACAACAAATATGCAGCGCAGTAATGCTGCACGGCGGAATTTCACGTTTTCCGCCATTTCCGGGTTTCGAACTGTACAGCCCTCGTCATTTTTGTCCAATGGGAGCACAGATCGTCACGTGGGTCGACGCGATTCCCCAATATAGTCCACTTGCAAAAAGCACAGTCTGAATATGAACCACACCAAACTAAAAAAATAAAGTCCGCTTTTGGTCCGGACCAAGCAAGCGGACTAAAGGACTTTTCTGGTCTGAATACACCCTTAATGTTGCATTTGGACACTATGAGCCATTTTTTTCTTCAGTGACAACTATTGTGAACTGAAACTCAATTGGCTAATAAAGGAATTGGGGAAAAGCATTCTGAGTGCATCTCTGCAGGGACGAGTCAAAATGTGAGCGGGCGAGTGGAGGAGCGCAGCCAAGCCAGAATGGAAGTTATGACATTTTGGGGACTGTTTAGTTTCACTTGTAAAAGCTGGAGTGACTCAGCACAAAGATGTTTGCCACCAATCAGTTGAAGGAACTCACACTCACATGCAACCCACCTGGACCTTTTCATCTCCTTCCTGAGCTTGCCTCTTCGACTAACAACCATCCCCGCGGAGACAACAATCTCCTCCAAAGGAGGCTTGACACCCCGGGTTTTCACCGGATGCGGTTGCGGTGCGGTTGCGGTGCGGTCCGGCGACGCAAGCAATTAGATTCCATTCATTCGAATGGTGCAGTTTACACCGCTTGCGGGTGCGTTGCGTGTCGACTGCGGATAGACCTATTTTCTATTTTTGCCGGACGCCGCAGCGGTAGGCCTCCGGCAAATGGCAAGCTAGCACAAAACACATCGAGCGGGACAGGAAGACCGAGGCAGTTTCAAAATAAATTTCCGGTTACCTTTCAGAATAAAACACTCGCCAGCTCCTTTTTCGCAAGTTTTTCAGCAAAACGTGACGTGGGCGTCGCCGGGCCATGTGCTCATTCACGGTTTAGACACCAGCGAACATGGACGAGGAGAGGTTTATATTGCAGGCGGAAAACCACAAAATAATATATGACACGGCACATCCTTTTTATAAGGACTGTAATGTATTATGAGTTTGATGTTCGCGATTGCTTGTTGTGCCCGTCTCGCTTGCCGTACTGAGCGGCAGCCGGACGCGGAAGACAGAAATAAAGAGTGGACCCGCACTGACCCGACTCTCGTTATTAATATACTTTACAAGGACAACCAAAAAAAGGATGCTGCATGGAATCTCATAGCAGAAGAAGAAGAAAAGGTTAAATCAAAAGAAGTCCACCTCTCGTTGTGAAATGCCACATGATCGCGCGCGCGCGGTCCCGCAAGACACGTTGGGAAGTGGGCGGCGACGGAGCTGCCGGACCGCAGCTGTGCGGAGCCGGTGTGGATTGACAAAAAAATTGACCCGTCCGGAGCACGCAGTCAAGACGCACCGCACCTCAACCGCATCCAGTGAAAATCCGGGGTCGAGAGTTGGGGGGCAAAAAAAAAAAAAAAAAAGTGTAATCAATCAGTCCACACGTGCACTCAGCAAATGAACTGGGAATTTTGAAATAATCATTCCTCGTTTTGGGAGCAACTTACAGTGAGTTCACTTACAAGATGAAGGGATCCGAAACATAAACACGCACCACTCAATGCTAACCAAATGCCTGAAATTTCCCCAAAATGCCAAATTCCAGCACTGTTGGAAGGAAACATCAGTGGCCGCACACAAGGCCAAGGAATGGCATGGACTGCTTAGAAAGAAGAGAAGGTGGAGCTTGCTGATTGAAACTCATGACAGCAGGTAACGAACGGATGTGTCAAACTGACAACAATCTCCTATAATATTCATTCAGTATGAAACTGGTACAACTCATCAGCACACATTACTATAGTCATATAAACCACAATCAACTATAGTTGATCAAACGATTCACCCATCTTTGTAAAGGAAATTCTGTCAAGTACTGGCAGTGTCCTACATGTGGCAACAACCGATTGTATTCTTCATATATCTTGCAAAACAGTGAAAACTCTTGGAAAATGACTTCCTTCTGGAATTTTGGGGACACCTGCTGGGTGGCCAGTAAAGATCAGTCGTCAAATTCCCTGCATGGCTGTTGCTTATGATAGTCTAGAAGTCACGCAAGGAAAATAATCAATAAAGCAGTCGTCGTGCCGCTCGGAAATATCCTCCCGACTGAAACCTGAGGCGGCTCACTTGACGACGGGACCCTCGGAGCGGCTCTGGCACCCCCCAACCGAGAAGTTGCTGCCTCCGAGATTCCTTCTGTCGCCTCGCCGTGCTTACTGGAGGCTTCCCGCTGGCTGCCGAGTTGCCAAGCCACAATTCAAGCCGCACGATAAACGCGGCTAAGCCAAATCATCAAGTGCGGGATGGCAACAAAGGCGAGGCAGTGATTTAGCATTAGCACATGTGACGGGATGATTGACATCTACGCACGTTTACTTTGCGTCAGCTTCTCCGCGAAAGCGCTATTATGATCGACCGATAAAAGCAACACTTGTGCGTGTGCTTTTTTTTTTTGTTTTCAGGCCAACACCACACATGCTGATGTGATTAAACAAAGCTCTACCGTTCAGACGTCTCATTAACATAAGCAGGCCCAAGAGCTTGCTAGCGTTTCCTTTCAATGGCAACGTTTGAAGGCAGCCAATCCCGCCGACATGCAGATTGACAACATTCCCAAAATGAATACCGCAAGTTGTGACATTATATTTGCTGCGCTATCAAGGACGAAAATGTTCATGGGGGTATGGCTGACGAGTGTTCTACACAAACCCAACAGACAACATCTTGACAGACAAGAGACTGCAGCCAATTAGAGGAAAAAATGAAAAAGAAAGTAATCTCCAGAAAAGATTAAACAAGTTTAGGTGAATTATTTGTGTGGAGATTATCACTTTAATCTATCTGTGTATCTAGCCAGCTAGCTATATACATCCATTCATCCATCTTCTTCGCCGCTTATTCCTCACAAGGGTCGCGGGGGGTGCTGGTGCCTATCTCAGCTGGCTCTGGGCAGTAGGCGGGGGACACCCTGGACTGGTTGCCAGCAGCTTGTCACGCCGCCACCAGAGTGGCGGTTCATGCTTTTGTTTTTACAGTCATGTTCCTGTTTTATTTTGATAGCCCTGACTCCACTCTCACCCCAGGTCACTTACCCTTCCTGCAGCTCAATGATTACCGGTCCACGCCCATGATCAGCACCACCTGTTCCCAATCAACCTGGACATAAAAGCCACCTGATTCCTCCCCTCTGTGCCGAAGTGTCACATATCTCAGTGCATGGAAGCGTCCTCTCAGTCCTCGTACCACAGTCCTTGTTTGATGTCTAGCCTTGCCTTGTCTTGCGCCTTTAGTTTGCCCTGGTTTTCCTCCCTTGTGGAGCGCCTTTTGTTGTCCCTGTTTTTGAGTGCCCTTTTTTGTATCTCCCGTGTGGAGCTCTTTTTGTTCAGCCTTTTTTCCCTCTTTAAGAGGCGTTTTGGTTTTCGTGTTATTAAAGCTGCAGCCTTGTTGGCCAACTTTACATCTGCGTCTGAGTCCTACCTCCTCACGTCGTGTCAGTACACTTCGGCCAGCATGGACTCAGCAGATAAGTTGGAGGCTGCACTGCGGAGGCAGGCCACTCGCTTGTCACACCTGGAGGAGGTCCAGCAAGCCATGGCCACCCGGATAGGTGAACTTGCTGGACAGGTGCAGGGGCTGATGAGCCACCTGCAACACTCCACGCTACCCGCCACGAGACAGGAAACCACCGCTGAACCACCGACCACAACTCCAGCATTGGCCGGAGTAGGTCTGAGACTGGCTCCCCCGGAGCGTTATTCAGGAGTACCAGGACACTGCCAGGCATTCCTGACTGAATGCGATATTCATTTTGAACTTTCACCACAGGCCTTTCCTACAGACCGTTCCCGCGTGGCCTTCATGATCTCGCACCTGACTGGACGAGCCAGGGACTGGGCCACCGCGGAATGGGCACGAAACTCCCCGACCTGCTCAACCGCAGCCGGGTTTTGCATGACTCTCCGCCAAGTTTTCGATCCAGTCAACATGGATCGAGAGAAGACGCGAGAACTCAGCTATCTCAGACAAGGCAGAGAATCGGTCAATGATTATGCCATCCGATTCCGAACTCTAGCAGCCAAGAGTGGCTGGAACGACACAGCTCTCTATGATCACTTTTTAAAGGGACTTACAACCTCAATGCAGGAACTCTTGCTTCCTAGTGACTTACCCGGCGACCTGGACTCGTTGATTTCGCTTGCCATCCGCACTGATCATCGGAGGCGGGAGCTCAAGCAGAGCAGCGGACTCCAAGGGATACCCGGTTCTGGACCCCTCCAGCATCCACTGGCAAGTGAGACTCCACGATATGCATTTCCCCAGTCATCCTCCGCGAGGGAGGTCAGTGGGAATGACGAGGAACCCATGCAGCTTGGTCGGGCCCAGTTAACCACAGAGGAGCGACAGCGTCGCCGCCAAGAAGGCCGCTGCTACTACTGTGGTGAACTTGGTCATCGGGTTGGAACTTGCACCGTGAAGAGAGGTTCACCGGTGAGTTTCCCGTCACCCCGACCTGCTAAGACACAAAGAATCACGCAAGCCCAGATACGCCACCATGCTATGACCATTGACATGCCAGCACTCATCGACTCCGGTTCCGACGAGAGCCTCATGGACTGGGGCCTCGTTAAGCAAGTACGAGCCACCACCGCACCCCTTCCCCGGATCATCCAGGCCAGAGCCCTGAATGGCAAGGAGCTCTTCAGCATCACCCACATCACCGAACCCCTGGAAGTACGAATTGGACAACATATCGAAAATCTCCGTTTCCACGTAATCCAAGCTTCGTCTCCCACTTTGGTCCTGGGATATCCTTGGCTACGTCAACACAACCCCCGAATCGACTGGAACTCCGGGAATGTACTGGAATGGGGAAATGATTGTAAGGATCACGTTTTGGACCAATCAGCGACCAGTGCATCCTCAGCCGCAGTCAACATGGTCACCCTTGAGTCTCTCGCTCCCGAGCCTCGCCGGGCGCCGCCTCAAGCCCCCGAGCCTCGCCGGGCGCAGCTCGAAGACCTTACGCCATGCCAAGTCTCTGCATCATGTCACGCCAAGTCTCTGCATCAAGTCACGCCAGGTCTCTGCATCACGCCGACCAAGCCAAAGCCGACCAAGCCAAAGCCGTTCAAGCCAAAGTCGTCCACGCCTAAGCCGTCCACGCCAAAGTCTACCACACCACGCCAGATCGGCCAAGCCTGCCACGCCTCGCCAAGCCTGCCACGACTCGCCAAGTCCGCCAAGCCTGCCACGCCAAGTCTGCCACGCCTCGCCAAGTCTGCCAAGCCTGCTACGCCAAGTCTGCCACGCCTCGTCAAGTTTGCCAAGCCTGCCACGCCAAGTCTGCCACGTTTGCCACGCCTCGCCAAGTCTGCCAAGTCTACCAAGTCAAAACTATCCACGGGATCCCCTTGGTACTTTCCAAACCTGATCCTGCGCTAGGAAAAGGTCTTCGGAACGGTCCCGACGGGACTCTCGTCTGGCGTCATGGACGCCCTCCTGAACTGCCTTTTTGTCTGGGACGGAGGGGTGGGTCGTGTTCCCACCTCCGTGCCCCCTTCCACCCGCCCTTGTTTTTGGACTCCTTGCTGAAAGGCCGTCAAGGGCCGGCCATTGAGGGGGGGGGTACTGTCACGCCGCCACCAGAGTGGCGGTTCATGCTTTTGTTTTTACAGTCATGTTCCTGTTTTATTTTGATAGCCCTGACTCCACTCTCACCCCAGGTCACTTACCCTTCCTGCAGCTCAATGATTACCGGTCCACGCCCATGATCAGCACCACCTGTTCCCAATCAACCTGGACATAAAAGCCACCTGATTCCTCCCCTCTGTGCCGAAGTGTCACATATCTCAGTGCATGGAAGCGTCCTCTCAGTCCTCGTACCACAGTCCTTGTTTGATGTCTAGCCTTGCCTTGTCTTGCGCCTTTAGTTTGCCCTGGTTTTCCTCCCTTGTGGAGCGCCTTTTGTTGTCCCTGTTTTTGAGTGCCCTTTTTTGTATCTCCCGTGTGGAGCTCTTTTTGTTCAGCCTTTTTTCCCTCTTTAAGAGGCGTTTTGGTTTTCGTGTTATTAAAGCTGCAGCCTTGTTGGCCAACTTTACATCTGCGTCTGAGTCCTACCTCCTCACGTCGTGTCACAGCTATATACATATAATAATAATAATAATACTAATACTACTACTACTACTACTAATAATAATAATAATAATAAGAACTAAAAAAGGTTAAAAAAAAATACCTACAAAGTATATTTAAGGACTATAAATACTAGTGTTGTTCCGATACCGATACTGGTATCGGCAGAGGTGCCGATACTGCATTGAAACAGTGGTATCGATATCGGTGACTACTCACAAGTAACATGCTGATACCATTAATTCCAACGCTAATATAGGATTTTGAATGCAGAATCTTGTGTCTTGCTGGTGCACGACATTCACTGGTATGTGACATGTTCACTGCATGCCGATCTAAGATATCCTATTTGCCCTTGAATGCTCTGAACCAATAGCAGGACAGCTTTTTCATGTTGAGGAAATAGTATCGGTATGGTATCGGTATCGGCCGATACTGCAAATCTGGGTATCGGTATCGGTATCGGGAGCCAAAAAACGGTATCGGAACAACACTAATAAATACATTATGTTCATAATTAAGAAAATCTTGATGTATTTAAAAAATTAAAATAATATATAAAATATACATCAATAAAAATAGGCCTATAAAATCAGTTAAATATCTAAAAATTTGAAGAAAATGTATATTTGTAGAACTATAAAACCAAAACAAAATATTACATTATGTAATAAAATTATAAAATAAAGAATACAAATATTTTAATTCAATAATAAAGTATTAAGGGCGGCACAGTGGAGAAGTGGTTAGCACGTACGCCTCCCAGTTCTGAGGACTCCGGTTCGAGTCCAGGCTCCGGCCTTCCTGGGTGTAGTTTGCATGTTCTCCCCGTGCCTGCGTGGGTCTTCTCCGGGTACTCCGGTCTCCTCCCACATTCCAAAGACATGCATGGTAGGTTGATTGGGCGCTCCGATTTCTCCCTAGGTGTGCTTGTGAGTGTAGATGGTTGTTCGTCTCTGTGTGCCCTGCGATTGGCTGGCAACCAGTAAGGGTGTCCCCCGCCTACTGCCTAGAGCCAGCTGAGATAGGCGCCAGCACCCCCCGCGACCCTTGTGAGGAATTAGCGGTCAAGAAAATGGATGGATGGATGGATAAAGTATTAACTATGACTATAATATATTAAATACATACATATAAAACAACTTTTCCAAACTAACTTTATGACTTAAAATGACCCACATATGCCCTCAATTTAAATATTCACACTGCAATTCCACGTGGGAAATTAAATAAAACAAAAGCACGGCGAGCAGAGAGAATTAAAATTTAACTAGGAGCAGGTTTCCCGCAAGACTGAACTCTCGGCAAGCGCTCAAAACTGGACTTTGGGAGTCTGAATTGTGTGATATGAAACAGATTAAGAAAGCAAGAAAAATCAACAACAGCCCGTTTGCATGAAAGCCCCTGGTGGCTGTGTACACTTGCTATTAATGAATCCACCAGCTGTGTACTCCACTAATGAAGGCCAGCGGCGGAAAAGACATGGCAACGCAAACACATTCATCTTTGATATCATGCGCTTACCGTCAAACGAGAGGAAGACTCGAGGCAGCAGCTGAGGAAGGCCGCCGACGCCCTCGGAGAATAGGTTCACAAGAAGGAGAAGAAGGGGCGGCATGGACGGCCACGCCCGCCGCTTGACCCATGCGGCTGACCAACTCATGACTGACCCGGACTGGACAGCAACGCCTAAAACGGGAGACAAAACAATGGCGTTACAACTACAAAACAAACAGGATGACAGGAGAGGACCCAACACCAAGGCAAAAAAAAAAAAAAAAAAAAAGCAAACTTGTATTTTCCTTATTTATACAGATGTAATCATATTTTATTTCATTAGGTTGTTTTTGGTTGAGTTCAGTGTCATTATTTTCTAACTATTTTGTTATTTTGATGTACATCACTTGGTTTTAGCGGTGGTTGAGAGTATTTTTTCAGAATACAAAAAATGGTTTTACTGAAGCGATACACAATTTTATTTACTTATTTAATAGTGTTTAAAATAAGTTAATTGAAAATATGCAGTTTGTATTAAATTAACTGCAAAGTTTTTTTTATTAATTAAAAATACAAAACATTTCAATAATTTCATTTTTTAACTTTCATGTAATTTTATTCCTATACTAATTTAATTGCACTATACAGACTTAACAGAAAATGTTAAACTTGTTAGTTGTTTAAGTTTATTTTTAAACTTTAATTCATTTAAAAAACTAATTTTACAAAAGTAGTTTAGTTTAAAAAAATTAATTTCATCATTTCATTGTTCTTCACTTTTTTATGTAATTTTCCTACACTTTAACTGAATTATACTATAAACACTTCATAAAAAATAAATAAAAGTGTGTTTATTTTAATTTTTTTAACCAAATTTTGCAAAGCCCTCTTCCCCATGTTTATATTGTCTACTCAAAAAACAACAATAATGTGTATTTAGAGATTTTAAAAAAAAAAAACTCGTAATCTTCCCTTCAATCAAAGTGCACATAAAACAAAGAAAGCCCCTTGTAGTCATCTTAAGTCAAACGAGGAGGTCTTCCTAAATGTTAATGTCAAAGGAAATGTGAAATGTTGACATATGTTGCCATGAACTCATCAGTCTTCCGTTCTGTTTCTTTGCACAAGCGTCTCCCTTAAAAATGAATGAGGTCAATCCTGGTTCTTGGTCTACAACTCAATTATTGATGAGCGGCAGGTAGCAGAGCGTAGCGCCGGTGTTGCTCAAGCAAACTCAAAGCTTCTTACGGCCAGAAAAAAAAAAAAAAAACTTTTTACAAGCAGGCGGATCTCTGCTCTCATGGTTTATGCATACACGCTGAAACATTGATGATCGCGATGCTTCAACAAGGTGATCAAACTTTGAGTGCACTTTGTGCGCTAAAAAAATGACTAAATAAAAAAAAAAAAAAAATATTATTATTATTTTTTTTAAAAAGCATTGGTACAGACACGCGTATATCAATAAAATCTTTAGGGAGTTTGCTCCAAGCAAGACCAGTTGGATGAGATCAGTGTGGAAAAACATGATTAAAAAACTGAATTAAAAAAATCCAAATCCAGATAAAACGAAGATAACACTTGATTGATGCTTGAAATTATTTTTGTTAGTTGTTGTTGTTTTTTTAATTAGATTCTGATTAAATAAAACAGATGGAATTGAAGTTTGCTCATACTAATAAAACAAACAGACCTTTACATATTTACAGTTTGACTTTGGCATTTCACAAATTCACCTTTTCACTAATTTTTTTGGAACCTTCCATCTACCCATCCATTTTCCAAACAGCTCATCTGCTATTTGCCTTTTTTTGTGTGTGTGTGTGTTAACTCGTGTCATTGCTGAGCTGCGTTTTTTTTCCCCAGGATTGGCCTTGTGTTTCAAAGTCAGTCAATGCATCGTTATCATTACGAACCATTTTACGAGAAATCCTATTCAGAGACATTCCATGCCCATCTCCTGCAAATAAACCAAACTTAAGTGACCAAATATGGTTCCCGCAATGCTAATAGTCTCACCCTGGCCTCCAAAAATAATTTCCAATACGATCATCGTTCCCAGTTGTCCAACCGCTAACAATGGCATTCCCATCCTCGGAAACATCTGCTCAACCCTCGTGGAGAATCGCTGGCCGTTGAAGTTCCTGCAGCTTCTTAAGTCATCTCCCTGACATCTCGACATGCGTGCGAACGCTTCATTCCCCCAACGCCGACTGAACCTGACCCGGACCGCCGCCGATCCTCACCTCATGACATCCAAAGTGTCCAAATCCAGGCATTCCATAATCTTGTTGCACAATTCCTGAGAATTAAGCAGTGAACGTTGGACTACTGTACGTGTGCTTATCAAGCATTCCAAACAGCACCCTCAAAAACTTCATAAGATATTCACGACTCTCTGTCTGCTTTTCCCCAAACATCCCGGAATCATAAAAATAGCTGAGTGGACGACAGAGTTAAAAAAAGGTTTCTCAATCTGTCCCGTGTGTTGGTACACCACACCCAAATATTTGGAACATTTCGGCTGCTGTTAAATAAACTCCCTTGAGTTGAAGTAAAGTTGATAAGATGCAGAGGAAAAGTGTGGGAAATGCGTGAGACACCTGATGATGCCTCTCACCTGATCCCGATTCTGGAAAGATCCCGGTGTGACACACTCACCTTTCAGAAGCGTCTCCCCCCCCCCCCCCTACTCCAACTCCAGGTGAAGGTAGAGAACCCGAATGGTATATTTTTGGGAAGAAAAAAAATACGTTAGCAGATCCTGGGACTCGAAGCAAGAAAGTGATTCGCCTAGTGAGCGGTGTTGACTGAGCGGCGAGGAGAGGGAGAAGAGTGGGAAGAGGCAGCGAGGGGCGGGTGTCCTGTTACGACAACCCCCCATCTCCCCTTCCTCGTCCCTCTCACATCAAGTCCCCCCACCCCGACATTAACAAGACAGCAAATGTTTTACAGCGGGACTACATTCAGCCAATGAAATGCTTCCATAACATATCATTATTAACTGCCGACCGCTTAAACGGGCTGCGCCTGAAACATTTTTCTTGAGATGATCTGATAGATTTTTTTCTCAAGCCTTTTTCATATGGAATTGTGCGCCTTCGCAAAGCCGATGCAGGTTGCCCAGTTGTATAATTTGATGCGATACTACCTCAGTTAAGAAAATCATTTTAAAAGTGTAAAAGAGATACTGTAAACTCAACTGTTGGCTGCCTCGATGGGCTGCAGTCGAAACATTTTGTCTTCTCACTTCAAATTCGTTACACCACTTTCACACTACATTCCCAGTATACTGCTGTATCAGAAGCGAAACGGTCGAGCTTAATGTGCGTCAAACAACTTCACATTCCGATTGGAATTCGTTCCACCACTGATACTAAAAATCGGATGCGTGGCTGCCTCAACAGGATGCAGTGAAGGCATTCTTTTTCTCACTCTCATTTGCTGCAGCTCTTTCAGAACAGATTCAGCTTTTGAGTAACAATCCTCACCCAGATAGTAAACCAACATATTTGTACTTGTAGTCGCATATTTGGGACTCTGGGGAAAAACACACGTTGCGAATAATAGGTGGCGATAAGGCGGTGGCTTGTTTTGGAACTCTCAAAGCGTCTGAATCAGACCTCTGGGATGCTGGGAACCAAAAGGACTTAAATTGGATTTGGAAATGTAGCAGAGTCCAACAAGCAGGTGGACATTAACACCATCAGTCTATTTTATCTCAAGGATCTTCATCCCTTCGGGTATGGACTGATTGGGTGTGAATGTTATCGGTTTCGATCAATCCTGTCCTCCAGTATGCTCGTTGTTTGGGTTCCACTGGCTGACATTCCTCATTGATGTGGAATGTTCATATCAAGCCTCTTTCCAGCTGTTTCCAAGGCAAAACAAAAGAGATGACCGCAACGAGAGCTGATCCAATCCGATCAGCTCTGCTTTGAACAAAGACAGCAGCAGCCCGCGGACCAAACAAAGAAAAGCAATTATTTTCCAAACATTACACATTTATACTGTGTGACAAACTGTGTCAAACGTATTGAAGGCCTCAAGTATTCTCTGGATCGAGGCAAGTATTTTTTAAATTCAGGTAAATGAGGTCGGGCGAAAAGCACGCACGGATTTTTTTTTTTTCACTCACTCATTCACATATGTAAGCTTCTGTGAGTGAGTGAGTGAAAAAAAAACAAATAATCCGTGCGTGCTTTCAAATTGCCGCGGGAGTGACGTCACGCAGCTGATACGTTC
Organism: Festucalex cinctus; assembly: GCF_051991245.1. NCBI lineage: Eukaryota > Metazoa > Chordata > Actinopteri > Syngnathiformes > Syngnathidae > Festucalex > Festucalex cinctus. The sequence continues at coordinate 930,558 of NC_135426.1, read as the reverse complement.
GCCTGGCCCTGTTTGCGACACGCCGCTGCCCCCCCCTCTGCGATTGGCTGGAAGGGTGTAAACACTGTCGGCCCGCTGTTTAGAAAACAAACACAAAATGGCAAAATACAGGCTGGGGGGTGAGGTTTTAGGACAAAATCCCCCCCACACGTTATGAAAAGCCCATATCTATAAATTGAGAAGTAGTTTGTTTTTTTAAATCCTGTATTTAAAAAGTGTATTTTCCTGAGTGAAACCGGCAGACAGCCCCTTGAACATTCTACCGAGAGATAAGTGTTGCACAGATGGAGGGAATTGTGTTGCACAGATGGAGGGAATTATTCTCAAAATCGAGGTAAGTATTATCTATAATGAGGCAAATATTCTATATTTGGAGGTCATTTTCCAAAAAGGTAAGTAATAGTATGTATGCACAAGCACAAGCCATTCCGTCAAATATCTGGTCCCGTCACTCAAGTCATTAAGTTCCACACAAGCATTGACATTCCCATCCCTCAATTTAGCGCGACAACAGTGTCTGCTTTTCCCGGAGCAATCGAAGGCTTCACGCAGGACGTCTTTCCAAGCCACCTGAAATATGATCCTCGATTCCAATTAGCTTCCATCCCATCAATTTAAATTTCAAGAGTCAAAGTAAAGTTGATCACAATATTAATAAACGTACACATACACGCATTGCATTTTTTTTAAGCAACCATTGATTGTTCTAGGTAACAGCATAGGTATTTCAAAATCAATCAACAAATTCCAAATATCAATTTTCTCAAGTGTAAAAAATAAATAAATAAATAAAAGCTTAAGTTTGGTGCTGGCGGAACTCCAAACAGTCAAATGTTTATTTTAACGGTGGCATACGTGTTTTCGAAAGCATGCAGTGCAACTGAAGTCTGCGAACGTTTGTCGGTCAAACACTTATGTTGTAATTTCAGCCGTGTACTTTCATAAACTGCGCTCCACTCACTTAAGACATTGCTTTGATACGTCCGTCGAGAGGACAAAACTTTACCAGGGCAAGTAATCAAAAATATACGAGCACAGCGTCTACAGTGGCTTTTTTTTTTTTTTTTTTTTTGGTTTTGTTTTACGATGGAACAGATGTCAATGTAGTCAGTCTCGAGTGGCTTTGCAGATGCGCAAGAATAATGCCTCAAAAATAAATAATTGACTGTCATGTGAAGCTCACAGGTGGGATCTTTCTACGTGCTTTGACGGATGCTTGTTTTATGGATTTTCTAGTCACCGCTACAGAATTGCTGTCATCCCCCAGCCTGTGTAGGAAATCGTATGGCAGGCCTAAGCAGCATCTGGCTCTCATTTTGCATACCATCAAACGCAAACCGCCACTGATTGTGTTAGCCGAATCATCAACGCACATTTGATGTTTTGTTTTGTGCGTGCGCACATTTACATTTCATTTGCATTCCAGCACCGCCGGCCCCATAACATATGTCGAGAGAATCTAATCAAGGCACGTCATATTCAAACACGGTCGTCTATTTTCAGAGCAATTTGACTTTCATTGAGCAGCCATGCTGTGTCATCATTCATTCTAACAGAAATTGGGGGCAAAATCCCACTTTGGTCGGCTGTGTTTCAACAAATCAATTACTCGCCAAGGCAGCATGTTTTTAAATTCAAACAAAACTTTTTGTGCTTCCATACTTACTCCTAATTTCAACAGCTGGACCTTTGACAAAAGATGTCCCTCGGAGAAGGCGAGCCCATTCGATAGAGACTCCAACGGGAATACTTGAGCATAATGCAGAGTGCCCCTCATCTAATTGTCTCCATTCATTCCAGGGGGGTGTGAGGGGTGGAGACCACCTTGTTGAGTTCATTAAACATGCTGGCTTCTACACCGCCCGCTCATTTACTCATATTCATTATTGAACAGAAGAAGCCCAAGTAATCCCGACTTAATTCTTTAGAGGTCTGCAGGCGAGTCAAGTCATCGAGTTAATTGAGCGTTGACAAAATGACTGACGATGGCCGGGACGAGATGGAGATAAGTGGGATCACTGTGCAAAAGTCAGATCATGTTCAATATGCAAGCAGGAGATTTTTTATTATTTTTTTGTCCACGTTGAGACATAAAACAGACAATCATTACAAAACATGACAAAGAAAAAAAAAAGATGCATGATAAAACGGTGATCGAAGTCTGGTCGCTGGTCTGGAACTTCAGATGACATAACACATCTTAACATTGTATGAATATTTGACTTTATTAACAGGTGACCAGGAAATGTTCCGATCTGAACCAGGAGTTACCTAGGAATCGTCTTATTTTTCTAATCGAGATCAGGGACTCCCAAAACCCGCGCTTGAGTCCAGAGATCCAGAGGACACCTACAAATAGAGACAATTAGCACTCCTTCTCGCATGACTCATGTAAAAACCTCTGGTGCCTGTTTGACCAAATGCAACCTGGCAGGTGAACCTCAGAGACAGACTCATTTGTGGATGGTATTTAACAGAACTGACAACCAGATCGGAGAAATTAGAGGAGGGAACTGGAGCTTCTGATATTTGAGACAAGGAAGTCTTTGGCATCTCCTACGCTTTTGCAAGTCAGCTTCTGGTCTGGGAGTTGCTTTACAGAAAACAAGCTGGTGAATGGACCACGGTACCAGTCCGGACAATGCGGACATATTTGAGCAGGGAACTGCAAATCCCAAGGCTGAGTAGTTGTCAGCGGGGTTTGGGTCTGGGGGAGGTTTCACCCAAGGCCACCTGGCAGATGAACCTCGGCGACGGACTCCTTTGTGGAGTGTGTCTGGGAGATATTTCACAGAATGCGGGCTGGAGAATGAACTTCTGGGAATCTGAGGGAGGGGGGGGGTCACAAGACAGCGGTCTAGTGGATGTTTCACAGAAGGCAAGCTGGCAAGTAAACCTCAGGGACGGACCAATTTGTGGAGGAGCGTTTGGGGGTTGAGAGATTGAGTGGTTCCGCTATGTGGTGAAGTCTCCGACCTGTCGCCTCCCAGCGGGGACACATGGGAAGCAACTTCACGCATCTGTATCTAATGCCAAGGTCGGGTAAGGGATACGACTTAACCCTTAACCTGAGGTGAAAGTCAGTCATTCGTCGAGCTTCATTGGATCGCAAGCGCTGTCCCCTACTAACTTTTCATGTCTGGGGGCGCTGCTGCTACTTAATTGGCCGTCAGTGGAGCAAGTGGTGAGGCTACCCCACCAACCGCCCAACCCCCCCGCCCACCATCTGGAAGGTCGTAGCCACTTGAGGGCAGACAGTCCAACTTGAAGGTTTATTTTAGCGTGGCCCACCCGCCTGTCCGTTGTCCCATTTAGCTCTCGATTTGTGTTGAAAGCACACTTTGCCAACCATCGGACGTTTATGTGATCCAGGACGGATGATGCTCTGGCCCCTTTCGACTGCGCTGACGCCATGTATACATTATGCCTTTCTTCGTCTCTCTCAAACTCATGTCTTCCCATGCTGGTATTGGTCAAAGTTGTTCTTTAAAGCACATAGATGGAAATGGGGGGAACCAAGCTTGTATACAAATCATAACTGAGCCGGAACGACAATATTCCCGCCTTGGTTGGGGCCTAAGTACAAGACACCCTTGGACTCATTCTGGATCTTCCCTTATGAGGCAATTTTGCAAGGATTCCTATGTTGAAAGAAAGCGAATTGCACTCACAGATGAGTAGGCTAAATGGATATTCTTTTACGGTTTCAGTAAAGAACATTCATGATCAGAGGATCTCTGTGTCCAAAGAGGGTTTGACTCCAGCAGAGACAGGTGGTTTAACACCTGAGATTCACTTTCCCTGCCCAGTTGCAACAATAATATCTCACTTTGTGGGTAAATAATACCAGATCTTGTGATACGGCTTGGACCTGCCTTTGAAAGTCGCTTCTGTTTCGACGCCAGGAGCCGACTGAACAGATTTACGACTGTTGATTGACATGTGGAATGGATGATACGGAATGGTGAACCCTGATCTTTAAATGAGTGCTCTGAATGACTAGAAGCCCGCACAGAAGATTCGTGAAGAAAGAAAATCTCATCCTGGGGGGCGGGGATTGGTGTAGCAGTAATAGAATGTATATTTTCCTGTTATCTGATCAGTTGGCGATGGCGCCTGCCGTCAAAAGCAATCACGGTAGATCTTATGTGATCTGATGTAAGGCGGACTCAGCGAACCCCCGAAGTTCGATAGAACCCAGGTTAAGAACCATTTTGCTAACAAAATTAGCTGTTAACCACTTAAAAGGGCTTAATCTTGTGTATATGACCCATTTAAACAGTTAACACTTGCCAGGCTTCCATTAATAACGTGTTGAGGACACGTACTTGCCATAGCTAAAATTATAATCTGACGTTAGCAGACAAAAATATCTGTAAACCATGTGTTTATTGTTTATTATTAACCATTTAAATAGAAAATGCCTACACTGGGCCAAAATGACTAGTGATGGGACTTTTGGCTCTTTCAGAGGAACCGATTATTCGGGAGCCGTTCACGTAAAAGAGCCGTTCAAAAGACTGGCTCTTTTACATTTTTTTTTTAAGCATTTTTTTGAAAAAGGCATGTTTTACTCAAAAATCGTATATTGGGATTCGTAATACATCACTATTCTTTAAGTGTTTAAGTGGCTGGTAGATTGTTTTTGGTGTTTTGTGGTGTGTATGAATTTGATGTTTATTCTATTTATTTGTCTATGTATTTATTTCTTTATTTATTCACTCGCCAACTTATTAAAAAAAAACCTTGTATGCTCACTTCAAAATGTTTGCTTTGTGCTTGTTTTTGTTACTATATTCTTTAGTTCACAACCAATTTCTGTTTCTGTTTCACTTTGTATACAGCAATGCCTGTTTTTAAAGCGCTTTATAAATAAAGTTGAGTTGAGAAACAGCTTAAAAAGCTTAAGATGCTGTAACCATCAACAAATAATATATTTAACATTTTTTCCTAACTTGCGCCATTGTGCATGCGCAGTGAGAATTTTTTTATTTATTTATTTTTTTTTCTTTTGCATTTATTCAGAGTTCAAAACGCTTCCTCCGCAAGTGGGGAGAAGAGAAGGCGGCTCCCCTCGAAGACCCGGTTCCCATTGTTCACAATGACGAGCCGTTCAAAAGATTCGGTTCGTTCGTGAACGTCACATCACTAAAAATGACATTGCCAGGTAAATTACAGTCAGAATGATGTCACATCAAACACCAAGACATTTTTTTTATCCGTTTTTGAAGAGAACAAATATTAAGCAGAGCTGTGTTTCTGTAAGAGGTGTAAATTTGTAGTATAATTTTGGTACTGAACTGAAAAGATGCAAGTCAATTGCTGAATTTAAAAAATATATATATTTAAAAGCAAAGTTCAAGAGCATTATTTAAATCAGACATGAGCTAGTAAAATTGCAGAAATGTCTTTTTTCCCGATGTAGCCGTATGAGTGTAATGAAAACTGTATATGTGAGTATGAGGAATTATTATTGTGAATTTCATGTACATACGCTATTGGCAAATGTACGTGTGTGTTTGTATACACGAGCAGGATTACACATTTTTCTTTTATTGAAATGTATTAACTTAAATTGTATTAATAATGAATTAAGTCAAAATATACAAAGAATAAGGGATAGGACTAGATAAGTTTTCAACTTCTTCTTACTCACTTTCAACATGTAAACCGTCACTAGTGACTGCTTAATTTTCTTCTTTCTTTTAAATTTTGTTATCTGCTACTTGTGTATGTTTATATGTTTATATGTTCAATAAAGAAACAAACTCACCCGCTACTTGATTAGGGACACCTGCCTGTATGAACAAACTAACTACCTTGTTCTCGTCATGGCACGCTCGCAAACAGGCTCTTCCTCTTATTGACAAATGACAACTACGTTAAATTTAAATACAAATTTCAAACTGTCAAATAAACTACATTTATAGACAGTCGATTAGAACTTATGCCGATGTCAGACTACACGAAAACAGCCCGATTTCAGCCCGACCGACGTGTCGCGGACAAACGGGGCATGTCGTAAAGGATTTTGGGTTGTCTTGACGTAGCGTCGCCCGTGTAATGTGACACGTTCAACGACTGGTCGCCTGTTGTCCCGGACGGTTCACGACCATCACGACGAAAGTAGAATTTTTGCTCGTCTTGACGCATAATGTGACATACCAACGTCGTCGTCCGTTTGGTTCCACAGCATTGACCAATAGGGAGAGGGAGCGAAACGTCAATCACACACTGAACAGCACTTTATAGCTCTTTTTATTTATGTATACATTTGTTTATTTATTCGTTTATGTATTTATTTATTTATCCCCTGGATATTTCATGGGATGGGGCCAGACAGGTGCATCTCGAGGGGGAAAAAAAAAAAAGCGCCCCGCTGCAGCGCTGCGGCCATGGAGCGCGCACGCATCCGTGCAACCCGTCAAGTAACGGCGACGTGTAAAGAGGACCAAAATATATTGTGTTGTTCTAATAATTTCAGAGATTTGGGCATATGAGTGGGGATGGGCACATATTTAGTGAGGATCGATCACATTTTCATATAGTCGGGCCAGGCCTGGCGGCCTTGTCACCCGCTCTCACTTGAAAGTTTTTTTTTCCCCCTCGGAGTGAGTAGCGTACTATCCAATGCGCCGTTCTAAAACAAGTCAAATTTGAATAAATGAAGCAGTAAAAAATACTCAAACAATATAATATTTCAGTGTTTGATAAAATAATAAAACAAGATTTCATCCCGCAAATTAATTAACAAAATCGGCTATATTGCCCCGTCGCATATAGGCCTAAATAAATTAAAATACAGTGTTGGCTACTAAATCATATTTTAAACACTATTGCGGAGCAGGGAGCGCAAGCAATGCAATCACATCACACTTGTCCCATGCGTGCTCCATTCACGCAAACACTCCCTGTCCGTGCCTCTTTTTTTTTTCTTTTTTTTTTTTGTCCCACCTCCCCGACAAACAGTGGCCGACGCGTCTCTCTTGGCAAGACAACACGCGATGATCGGCAGGTGTCTTGTCGCGTTCAGACGTGTAGTGTGACTACACGCCCCGTCCACGACACAGAGCGAATTTGTCGGGTAATGTGACAGCGCAACTGTCGTGTAAGACAAAAAAAATCGCGTAGTCTGACATTGGCATTAGTGGAAGTATGATTGGACAAACCTGTGCCGTTTGGTGCAGGTGCGATTGGGCGGAAGTTGTTAACGACAGCATTACTCAAAGTGACCAGGAGATGGCGACAGCGTCTGAAGACGATGACGCAGAGCTTGAAGTGAGACGTCAATTATTGTGGGAAAGCATACCCACATATGTTATTGAGATTCTTTCATCTTACTTATTATTGTGGGATGCTGAAAGATAAAAACTTATGTTATTGTGATTTTTTTAAATTCTCCTCACTTTATGCCGAGAAACAACTCCCACATCATACTTCGGATTTACACCGTTCAAATTTCAACTTGGGGGGGGATTGACACTCCGGGTAGCCCGCCCATTCAAACCAATGGGAGGATTCGGACCCCATTCAACTCAATGGATCTTTGAAATATTTCGGGCAGGCGTCAGACTTGGAAAAAAAATCTGACAGCCAGGCCAGGGAGGCTGGTTACCCAGACCATTGAAATGTATGGGGCCCATTCAATTCAATGGGAGATTGATACTCGTGGTAGCCCGGCCATTCAACTCAATGGAGGGGGATTGGCACTCCTGGTAGCCCGGTCATTCAAACCAATGGGAGGATTCAGACCCCTGGTAGCCCGGCCATTCAACTCAATGGGGCTTTGAAATATTTCGGGCAGGCGTCAGACTTCGAAAAAAATCTGACAACCAGGCAGGCAGGGGAAGGGGCCGTCTGCCCGAGGAGGCCGCCCTGAACATCCTCTTTGTCAGACATAAGTGTGGCGAGCCTCCCTTGTTCGACCCTGGAGGTACCTCATCTGAAATGGGACCCTTCTGAAATCGTACCCCGTACCTTATGTGGTTTGGGTGCAAATGTGCCAGAAAGGGGACCAGGGTACCCTATCTGCAGCGGCCCCCGATGGTGGCCCCCGGTACTACACCCCTGGTAACCCAGCCCATTGAAATGTATGGGGCCCATTCAACTCAATGGGAGATTGATAATCCTGGTAGCCCGGTCATTCAACTCAATGGCGGGGATTGGCACTCCTTGTAGCCCGGCCATTCAAACCAATGGGAGGATTCGGACCCCTGGTAGCCCGGCCATTCAACTCAATGGGGCTTTGAAATATTTCGGGCAGGCGTCAGACTTTGAAAAAAATCTGACAACCAGGCAGGGAGGGGAGGGGGCCGTCTGCCCGAGGAGGCCGCCCTGAACATCCTCTTTGTCAGACATAAGTGTGGCGAGCCTCCCTTGTTCGACCCTGGAGGTACCTCATCTGAAATGGGACCCTTCTGAAATCGTACCCCGTACCTTATGCGGTTTGGGTGCAAAAGTGCCAGAAAGGGGAACCGGTACCCTATCTACAGCGCCCCCCCAACGGTGGCCCGCGGTACTGCACCCCTGGTAGCCCGGGCATTAAACTCAATGGGGCTTTGAAATATTTCGGGCAGGCGTCAGACTTGGAAAAAAATCTGACAACCAGGCCCAAGGAGGCCACCCCGAACCTCCTCTTTGTCAGACATAAGTGTGGTGAGCCTCCCTTGTTCGACCCTGGAGGTGCCTCGTCTGAAATGGGACCCTTCTGAAATCGTACCCCATACCTTATGCGGTTTGGGTGAAAATGTGCCAGAAAGGGGACCCGGGTACCCTATCTGCAGAGCCCCCCGACGGTGGCCCGCGGTACTGCACCCCTGGTAACCCAGCCCGTTGCAATGTATGGAGCCCTTTCAACTCAATGGGAGATTGATACTCCTGGTGGCCCGGCCATTCAACTCAATGGGTGGGGGGTGGGGTGGGGGGCTGGATTGGATTGGATTTGGACCCATGGTAGCTCTGCCATTCAACTCAATGGGGCTTTGAAATATTTCAGGAAGGCGTCAGACTTTGAAAGAAATCTGACAACCAGTCCCGAGGAGGCCGCCCCGAACCTCCTCTCAGAAAGGGGACCCGGGTACCCTATCTGCAGCGCCCCCTGACGGTGGCCCACGGTGCTGCACCCCTGGGAACACAGCCCATTGAAATGTATGGGGCCCATTCAACTCAATGGGAGATTGATACTTTAGTTTAGTTTAGTTTAGTTTAGTTTAGTTTATTCATTTTTTCCTTTCGGACACATTACAGCTTACATCGATCACATCACATCATTTGCAACATTGACATCCGAAAGAAGGGCTGACGGGTAGAAGCCGAAGCTTATTCGAGACCCGTCCCCATCGACCCATTACTATAACACATCAATCATATACATTATTTAGAATAGTCATTAATTTTTATCGTTATCCATTCCATACTATCCCAGACACTGCTCGCTCAGTTCATCTTGAATGTCCGTGTGTTGATTGTGGCTAGTCCCAGTCATTTGGAACTGGTTAGTCGGTCCCCAGACGCCACCAGCAGCCAAGGCAAGCGCAATTCTTCTCTTTCACCAGTAGGGTCTTCGCTGACCTCGGATCAGCTTTCACACATGTTGTGCTTTCCAGAAGAGTAGATCGGCTTGCATTCTGCCCACTGCGATTCAAGCGCCTCGATTCTGATCAGGTAGCACCACTGGTTACTAGCACGTTGTCGATCTGATGACTCCTGTGCGCTGCCCAGCCTAGCTCACCCAGCAGAGCGGCCCAAGCCAGCCGCATTCCAGGAACCAGACCACCAACCCCATTTTGCGTATTGACAGCAGTTTCATTGTAGCCACAATACAGCCTTATCATGTAGCCTTGACTGTTACAACAAATGTCCAAACGGAATTCGAGCCAGACAATATTTAGATTCAAACGGGAACAGCAATTCATATTATCAATGCAGGTGTATAAACAAGAGTTAGCCTTGGCAAAGTCAGCAAGTAATCATATACAACTCCAGCTTTGGGTAATTAGTGATGTTGTTGTTGTTGTTGTTGTTGTGATATTGTGAATTACCGTTGTCTCTCAAGCGCTGCCAATTCCTCAGCTGCTTTCACGATTCGTGTTTTTAGTTGACCAGAGTTTTCTTTAGTTTGAATAAAAATTCGGCAGTCTTTTGTCCACGTGCTTTCGATAAGTCCATTCTTTCACATTTGTCGTGCCGTTTTGGCGATGTCAGCATTTCGTTTGGTGAGGTTTTCGTTGATGTAGACATGTTTCCCACGAAGCTTGTGACGGTCTCTCAGAAGAGGAATCTTTTTCTTTCTGTCAACAAACCTGATCAGAACTGCCGGTGGTCGTGTCCCTCCAGTTGGAAGCGAAAAGCACATCTGAATGTGCGCAGGATCAACAGTTAATCCCAAATCTCTGAGTTGAAATGTCACTTGCTGTTCCACAGTCTCGTTCCCTGAAGATTGATCAGAATCTTCCATGCTCGTGCTAGCCGCAGCTCTCAAAGGGCCACGGCGCGGCTTGATCTCGATACCTGTGACTATCACGTCGTTGATACGAAGATTTTGTTCCAAATCATCCACTTTTTGTTCCAAGGCAACAATGCGTCGATCTTTTTCCTGTGTCTCTGTCTTCAATTGCTGTATTTCCTGAAGAAGTGGCTCATTGCTCTTCTTCATTTCAAGTAATTCGGCAACCATTCCACTGAGTTTTTTAAGAGTAGATTTTATCTCCTCATTCTCGTCAGCTCTTTTTCCGCCAGGCATTCTGCAACAATGTAGTTAAAAATCCCAATGCAAGAATCAACAAGTAGTTAAGATTCTCGAGCGAGTGGAGGAGCAAGTACAGATGCGTCCTTCCTCAGCAGATGCGTCCTTGAATGAATACTCCTGTTAGCCCGGCCATTCAACTCAATGGCGGGGATTGGCACTACTGGTAGCCCGGCCATTCAAACCAATGGGAGGATTCGGACCCCTGGTAGCCTGGCCATTCAACTCAATGGGGCTTTGAAATATTTCGGGCAGACGTGGGACTTTTAAACATTTTGGGCAGGCGTCAGACTTGGAAAAAAAATCTGACAACCAGGCCAGGGAGGGGAAGGGGCCGTCTGCCCGAGGAGGCCGCCCCGAACCTCCTCTTTGTTAGACATAAGTGTGGCGAGCCTCCCTTGTTCGACCCTGGAGGTGCCTCGTCTGAAATGGGACCCTTCTGAAATCGTACCCCGTACCTTATGCGGTTTGTGTGCAAAAGTGCCCGAAAGGCGACCCGGGTACCCTATCTGCAGCGCCCCCCGACGGTGGCCCGCGGTACTGCACCCCTGGTAACCCAGCCCATTGCAATGTATGGAGCCCATTCAATTCAATGGGAGATTGATACTCTTGTTAGCCCGGCCATTCAACTCAATGGCGGGGATTGGCACTCCTGGTAGCCCGGCCATTCAAACCAATGGGAGGATTCGGACCCATGGTAGCTCTGCCATTCAACTCAATGGGGCTTTGAAATATTTCGGGCAGGCATCAGACTTGGAAAAAAATCTGACAACCAGGCAGGGAGGGGAGGGGGCCGTCTGCCCGAGGAGGCCGCCCTGAACATCCTCTTTGTCAGACATAAGTGTGGCGAGCCTCCCTTGTTCGACCCTGGAGGTGCCTCGTCTGAAAGTGGACCCTTCTGAAATCGTGCCCCATACCTTATGCGGTTTGGGTGCAAAAGTGCCAGAAAGGGGACCCGGGTACCCTATCTTCAGCGCCCCCCGACGGTGGCCCGCGGTACTGCACCCCTGGTAGCCCGGGCATTAAACTCAATGGGGCTTTGAAATATTTCGGGAAGGCGTCAGACTTGGAAAAAAATCCGACAACCAGTCCCGAGGAGGCCGCCCCGAACCTCCACTTTGTCAGACATAAGTGTGGCGAGCCTCCCTTATTTGACCCTGGAGATGCGTCGTCTGAAATGGGACCCTTCTGACACCGTACCCCGTACCTTATGCAGTTTGGGTGCAAAAGGGCCACAAAGAGGACTCGGGTACCCTATCTGCAGCGCCCCCCGACGGTGGCCCGCGGTACTGCACCCCTGGTAACCCAGCCCATTGGAATGTATGGGGCTCATTAAACTCAATGGGAGATTGATAATCCTGGTGGCCCTGTGTTCCGACAAAACAGCATACCCATCGAAGTAGCATACCTCACACATCTGCGCACGCGCTACACATGCGCAGTAGGCAATTACATCATCACGCTGTCGAACTCGTCGGAGCAGCATACCTCGGCTGACAAGTAAGTAGAAGTATGCAATAACTGATTATTTAGAACTGCATTTTACTTCATTTTGTAATTATTTTATATAGTTAAAGTATTTTATTCAGAGAGTAAGTTTTGTTCTGCAGTTAGCGTCGTGGATCACTGTGCGTTATTATTATGGCACAGTGACAGTTAGATGCTTGTACTACACTTATTCAAAAACAATTTTGGGGCTTCATTAATGTGTGTTTTTTTCTTCTTATTTTAAGGTGCAATGTGAATTCTGTCTGCTGTGGACACATGCTGAATGTGCAGAATAACGTTTTTAAGTGTAAAAAAAAATGCAACTTAAATTGCTGACTTGCTACAGCCATCGTAGTTTGGAATCTTTTGAGACGTAGGTTGTGTAGTTTTTGTCACTTTATGTTTTTGTACTTTTAGCAAACTGGGAAGGTGTATTGTAGTTTGGTCATAAAATATGTTTCATAGTCCTCCTGCATCGGTATTCATTTTGAATTCAACAATAAAGCTCATTTTTTTCGAGTCTTCTCAAATATTTCTTTCAAAATTAAGCAATGGTGTTCCAACTGGCAAATTCTTTCACAGCCTGCAAAATCTGTTCAATTAAATCTAGACAATTTTCTGTCATGTAGACAACTATCATACATAATGGGTATCGCTGGAGCCAATATTTTGTTGTTTGATTATATTGTTGCCTTTACACTAATTAGAAATGACAATTGTGTCACCTAGTGGCCATTTCGTGTGCAAGTCATTATAATGTGCATTCAGCCTCATGAACGAGCCTCAGTTTGGTGAGGAAACTGTCATCCGCGCCTTCATGCTAGTTTTTGTTTGATTAATTGACAACAGTTTGTTTTGATATATAAAAATGTTTTCATATGACGACCCTGTGCGCATAAGCCTACACCTGAACACAGCAGTCAGCAAAATGGACACAACGGAATGAGATGTGAAGACTTAAATCATCTAAAAATACAAAAAATTCATGCAAATCATTTGTGGGAGCGCGTTGGTATATTGTCCTCTGAAGTTTTAATGTGGCTCTATAGTTGGCCTTATTTTTTTTTGGCTAGTAAACTAAGGCAACAACGTGCTGTGGGCGCCCATTTCAGCCATCAGAACAGCATACCGATGTTACAATCCGCCGTCAGAACAGCATGCTCGTGTTAAAACTATACATATGCTTCTTTGGTAGCTCTAGTGTTTTTAATATGCATCGGTGTTTAGCCTAATTTCAGTGTATTATTAGCATTTACGGGATCATCGTAACGTAGGAATGCTGTTCTGACTATGTATGCTAGCAAGATAGAAGCAGCTGTCAGATCAGCATATGGGTATGCTTATCCGACGAGGTATGCTGATCCGACAGAACACCGGCCATTCAACTCAATGCGGGGGATTGGCACTCCTGGTAGCCCGGCCATTCAAACCAATGGGAGGATTCGGACCCCTGGTAGCCCGGCCATTCAACTCAAAGGGGCTTTGAAATATTTCGGGCAGGCGTCAAACTTGGAAAAAAAACTGACAACCAGTCCCGAGGAGGCCACCCCGAACCTCCTCTTTGTCAGACATAAGTGTGGCGAGACTCCCTTGTTTGACCCTGGAGGTGCGTCATCTGAAATGGGACCCTTCTGAAATCGTTCCTCGTACCTTATGCAGTTTGGGTGCAAAAGTGCCAGAAAGGGGACCCGAGTACCCTATCTGCAGCGCCCCCCCGACGGTGGCCCGCGGTACTGCACCCCTGGTAACCCAGAACATTGAAATGTATGGGGCCCATTCAACTCAATGGGAGATTGATACTCCTGGTGGCCCGACCATTCAACTCAATGGGGGGGGATTGGCACTCCTGGTAACCCGGCCATTCAAACCAATGGGAGGATTCGGACCCCTGGTAGCCCGGCCATTCAATTCAATGGGGCTTTGAAATATTTCGGGCAGGCGTCAGACTTGGAAAAAAATCTGACAACCAGGCCCGAGGAGGCCACCCTGAACCTCCTCTTTGTCCGACATAAGTGTGACGAGCCTCCCTTGTTCGACCCTGGAGGTGCCTCGTCTGAAATGGGACCCTTCTGAAATCGTACCTCGTACCTTATGCGGTTTGGGTGCAAAAGTGCCTGAAAGGTGACCTTTGTACCCTATCTGCAGCGCCCCCTGATGGTGGCCCACGGTACTACACCCCTGGTAACCCAGCTCATTGAAATGTATGGGGCCCATTCAACTCAATGGGAGATTGATACTCCTGGTAGCCCGGCCATTCAACTCAATGGGGCTTTGGGGCACATTCTGCTTCCTGCTTGCCTAGTGTGTAGACGCAATCTGCTCTGCTCCTGCTTTGCTTTGCATTCTTTCAGCTGATAACTGCTTTTTTCTTTCTTTTTCTGGGATTTTTCCTGGACATTTGCCTCGATGTGGTTGTACTACCTTTTTGTTTGGTAGATACAACCAGCTGGGTGCATTTTTCAACATTTTTTTGGAAACTCCTCACAATAACGTGAGCACGGCCTGCTAATCAGCACGCGACTGCTACTAGCAGCATGGCTGGACGAATGATGCCTTCCATCTCGACCAATAAATACCACAAGCTTCTTCAGATGATGGCAGTGCTGGAGACAAGAATGCACCGCCTTGAAATGTTTGTGGAGGTGAATGGAAAATCGTGGAATGACACCACACTGCCAATGTCTCCAAACGGTGGTCATGAGCATGCTAACAAATAGCTAGCTCCATCCACCGACCCTCTGTGGAATGTGCTGGGAGAAAAGCCAAAATTGAGGAGTCGTCGCCCAACAGCTGGACCTGACTGCCAACTAATGCCTGAGGAAACACGTCGGCCTATGCAAAAGGCTACCTCAACCCCAAGAAATCAGTCTTGGACGTTGGTACCAGCAAGAAAAAGGAAACCGTCTCTTGGCCGACGAAGACAAAATACTGATATTGAACTGAGAAACAGGTTTGCCGTGCTGTTGCAGAGCCAGCAAGCCTCGGGGGATCACAGCACCAGTCAAAGGTATGAAACTGGACCTTCTCAGCAAATGCGTTCAGCTACTGAGACACAAACACTGATAATAGGCGACAAAGCCTTGTTTGGTGTTAAACATCTGTGCAGCAGAAAAAACACAAAAGTTCTGTGTTTTGCTAATGACAGGGTGCTGGACATTTCTGAAAAAGTCGACAAGATTGCTATTGACTACCCGACTGTGAGATCGATTGTGATTCACACAGGAGCATTCGATGTGTTGAAAAAACAGTCAGAGATACTGAAGCAAGACTTTTTTATCCTTCTACACAAGATGATATGCCTAAACGCAGAGGTTTTTCTGAGTGGTCCTCTGCCTACTGTCCGACCAGGTGATGAGCGTTTCAGTCGGATTATGTCACTCTCGAGATGGCTGAAAAGCATCTGTGCTTTTTACTCAGTGAATTTCATTGACAATTTTTCTATGTTTTGTGAACGTCGCCATCTTTTCCAACGCAATGGGATTTATCTCAATAAGCAGGGAGTCAGATTACTGACAGCCAACATCTTCCATAGCGTGCGTCACTGGACGCTATGTTCCCAAAACAAAGGACATGAAACACAACAACCGATAAGAAGAGGGTCTGGTGAGGCTGGCTCACTATCTTCCACTCCCTGCCCTTCAGAACAGATTGATTTGTCCTCATCTGCCCACACTCCAAACACCGACCATCCAGCTCCTCTGCTCCCGAACGACGCCTGCCAAACACCAACACGACCACCACCACCAGTCTCACTACCAGATGCACCCCTGCGCTGTTCCTCGCCCCCAAGCGACGCCTGCCAGACAGCGCCACTACCGGATTCACTGCGGGACGCGCCCCCGCGCTGTGCACCGCCCCCGAATCACCCGATGACTGACTCGCCATCGAGTCTCACCAATAGGTTGAGCAATCTGGTCAATCTCTCCATACAGCTAAATAAAAGTCTCTCCAGGCAGCTGTCTTCTGATGACTGTTCGCCCATGCTCCCCCAAGACGCCACATTCAGCTACCTACTAATCATCTGACTCCACCAAGCCTCAGCAAACAGCTCCCCACCCGCCGACCTCCATCTTTGGCTATGGAGAATCTCAACTACAGCTTGGTCTGATATGCTTTGGGTCCAGACTACATATACAATATAATAATTACCATGACAGAATTTGACTCACTGGATCAAAGTTTCATTTCAAGTTTCATGAATGACTATTAAGTTGCCTGAGAAGGTTGAGATTTTTTGGAGTTATTAACCATTAACTCTTTTTGGAAAAATGAAATTTTAAAGGCAATATTTGATGCCCCGCCCCCGTCATATAGTATCTCGAAAAGTCAATATTTTTTGCCCAGTTGTTTTCTTAGGTCTTGAGATGATACATGCCAAGTTTGA
This sequence comes from Festucalex cinctus, assembly GCF_051991245.1. Lineage (NCBI taxonomy): Eukaryota > Metazoa > Chordata > Actinopteri > Syngnathiformes > Syngnathidae > Festucalex > Festucalex cinctus. The sequence goes on along the minus strand of NC_135426.1, from coordinate 913,942 downwards.
AGTCAATTGGAGGAAAACTGTTTGCAAAGGGGGGGAAACTTTAACCACAGTGAATGTGCCAAAATGGGCCAAAATTGGACATTAAAAAATTCATAGCTCACTTCCTGTACATTTTAGCACATGGTCCCAAGAGACTTTTTTGTGCGTCCCGGGGTGCTACACGTGCCTGCCAATTTTCGTAGCTCTAGGTCAAACGTGCCGGGGTTGGTTTTTATTTTTGTACGCTAGGGGGCGCTATAGAGTCGCGTTGTTATGACGACTTCATAATATCAAATTTTTCGCCAGGCCCGAAGAGTGGCAAAGGTTTGGTGAGTTTTCATGAATGTTTAGGTACCCAAAATCGCGATCGTTTGCGGAGAATGTTGATTTGTTGTGATTGTATTGTATTGGTGTTAATGTTTTATATGTTATGTTTGTTTTTGTTTTTTTGTCTTTCTGGAAAGCGCTTTGTGACAGTTCAGGCTGTTTGAAAGCGCTATATAAATAAACTTGAGTTGAGTTGAGTTGAGTATTGTCGTAGCGATACCTTCAGACCTTGACTATAAACATACATGTCAAGTTTTGGATTTTTTGGAGCATGTACCGGGCAGTTATTAAGCATATCCTTTTTCATTTCCAAACACAAAATTTGATGCCCCGCCCTCATCATATAGTATTTCGAAAAGTCAAGATTTTCGCCCCTGTCGTTGGCTCAGGTCTTGACATGGTCCAGGTCAAGCCTGAAGTCAGTCGGATGAAACGTGTAGGAGAAGTGGGCAAAAGTATGCCCGCTGTAAATGTGCTAAAATCGTAAAAAAATGGGACATTAAAAAATTCGTAGCTCACTTCCTGTTCATTTTAGCAGATGGGTCCAAGAGACTTTTTTTGTAGGTCCTGGGCTCCCTCATACACCTAAAAATCTTCGTAGATTTTGCTTAAACGTACAAACGGGGCTGCTTCATTAAAATTTTCTAGGGTGCGCTATTGAGTCATTTTTGTAAAAATAGCTCAATCCAGGATAAAATATCGCTCATTTTGCCAGGCCAGATGTGTGTGCCAAGTTTCATGTGCCGGTTTAGGCCCTCAAAATTGGTGTTGTTTTCTTGGCGAACAGCGCTTAGCCACGCCCACAGCGATTCGCAAAAACTTCGTGTTGTGACATCATGAAGACCGAAACCCTCATCTGAGCAAATATGAGGTAGGTGCAGTTAATGTGGTTGGAGAAAAACATTGAAGAAAAATCGTAAGAAAAAAAAATTGCCAGTAGGTCGCGCTATCAGTAAGATGAAATATAAGTTCGTATCTCTAGGTCAAACGGGCCGGGATTGGGTTTTATTTTTCTACGCTAGGGGGCGCTATCGAGTCGCATTGTTATGACAACTACATAATATCAAATTTTTCGCCGGGCACGAAGAGACTGCAAAGTTTGGTGAGTTTTCGTAAATGTTTAGGCCCTCAAAAATGCGATCGTTTACGGAGAAGAAGAAGAAGAAGAAGAATTCTTACAAAAACAAGAGGGACCTCGCAGCGATCGCTGCTCGGGCCCTAATAACTAAAGCTGCGAGCAGCTATAAAGGGCCCTCGCAACCCGGGCCATGTTGGGGTACTTGCACGTCGGGGCTCTGGCATGTTGGGGTACTGTGAAAGAGGAAGCTGTCTAAATTGTAAATGTTTTTGGCATGCTTTGTGTTTACAACGTTTCATGGAAAGGCCAAAAATTATGGCTATAGAATACTTTTTTGTTAGTTTTAGGCTGATAGGTATCCCAATTTTTACAAATCTAGCTTAATCATACAATCGAAAAAGCTTCATAAAAATGTCGAGCGGGCGCTATTGAGCCGTTTATTGAAAATTGCACAAGAAATCTCTAAAATATTCATGTTTATGACAAGTCTGATGTGTGTGCAAAGTTTCATGAGTTTTCACACGTTTAGACCCCCCCCCCAAAAAAAGCAACATTTTACTTGGCAAACAATGCATCGCTATGGCAACGGCATGCGACAAAATAAATAACTTTCGATAACTTTGCATCTTAAGCATCTTAAGATGAAACACACCAACTTTGAAGATAGCCGGATAAATTTTGTAGGAGGAGTTCGTTAAAATATGACCCCTAAAAAAGGCCACAAAAAATGGGTACAAATCTCAACGTAAATCAAAAAGTATGACCGCTGTAAATGTGCAAAAATGGGCCAAAATTGGACATTCAAATACTCATACCTCACTTCCTGTCTATTTTAGGGTACACCTTTCAAAGAGGTTTTTGTTCATCTGGATGTGCTCCAGGTGGCACACAATTTTCGTAGCCGTAGGACAATCATAACGGGACAGGGATCCGTTAAACTTATGTAGGGGGCGCTACGGAGCCATTTTTCTGTTATTGTGTATGGCGACTTTAAAATATAAAATTTTTCGCCAGGCCTGATATGTGTGTAAAGTTTGGTGAGTTTTCGTTCACGTTTAGTCTCTCAAAAATGCGATTGTTTGCGGAGAAGAAAAATAATAATAAGAATTCCTACAAAAACAATAGGGCCTCGCAGCGGCACACGCTGCTCGGGCCCTAACTAGAGCTGCGAACAGCTATAAAGGGCCCTCGCAACCCGGGCCACGTTGGGATATTTGCATGTCGGGGTACTGGCATGTTGGGGTACTGTTTTATAGGAAACCGTCTAAATTGTAAATGTTTTTGACATGCTTTGTGTTTGCCAAGTTTGATGGAAGGCCAAAAATTATGCACAATTAAAATAAAATCAAAATGGATTGGCACATGGCTATAGAATACATTTTGGAGGTATTAGGCTGATAGGTATGCCTCCCAATATTCACACACCTAGCTGAACTATATAATGGGATATACTTCATAAAAATATCTAGATGGCGCTATTGAGCCATTTATTACAAATTGCACAACAAATTATAAAATATTCATGTTCGTGAGAGATCTGATCTGTGTGCAAAGTTTTGTGAGTTTTTGCCCATGTTTAGACACTCAAAAAGAAAATAATTCTTTGCAAACAATGCATCGCTACAGCAAAGGCGTGTGACAAAATAAATAATTTCAATAACTTTTCATCTTAAATATCTTAAGATGAAACATGCCAAAGATTGAAGATTTGTATAAAATATGACCCCAATAAAAGGCCACAAAAAGTGGCTACAAATACCAAAGTAAATCAAAATGGCAGACTTCCTGTTTGGTTTAGCATATGGTTCCAAGAGACTTTTTTGTATATCGTAGGCTCTTATGTATGCCTCCAAATTATCATAGCTCTCGGTGAAACGTACAACCGGGAATGCTTCGTTAAAGAGGAGTTTTATTTAGCACAAAATGTGATGCCCGGCCCCTGGGGGACTTCCTGTTGGGTTTAGCACATGGCACCAAGAGAATTTTTTGTACATCTTGGGCTGTTACATATGTCTACAAATTTTCGTAGCTCTAGCTGCTTCGTACAACTGGGAATGCTTCATTACAAAGGATTATTTCCTTTGCAAACAAGTGCATGCCACGACAACAGCGCGCGACGAAATAAAAAGCTTTCAATAACTTTTCATCGTCAACATCTTAAGATGAATCACACCAAGTTTGAAGATGATCGGATAAACTCTGTAGGAGGAGTTCGTTAAAATAAGACCCCTATGAAATGGCCAAAAAATGGCAACACGTTCCAAAGTAAATCAAAATGGCGGACTTCCTGTTGGGGTTAGCATATGTTTCAAAAAGAGTTTTTTGTACCTCGAGGGTCTTCAAATTTTGGTAACTCTAGGTGAAACGTACAACCTGGAATGCTTCGTTAAATAAAAAAATAAAAAAATTAAATAATAAAAATAAAAAAAATAAAATAAAAAAAATTTTAATAATACAATACATTTGCAAAAGCTTCATAAAAATGTCTAGAGGGCGCTATTGAGCCATTTATTGCAAATTGAACAATAAATCTCTAAAATATTTATGTTTATGACAAGTCTGATGTGTGTGCAAAGTTGCATGAGTTTTCGCACGTTTAGACCAAAAAAAAAAAAGCAGCATTTTACTTGGCAAACAATGCATCGCTATGGCAACGGCGTGCGACAAAATAAAAATCTTTCGATAAGTTTGCATCTTAAACATCTTAAGATGAAACACACCAAGTTTGAAGACGGTCGGATACATTTTGTAGGAAGAGTTTGTTAAAATATGACCCCTAAAAAAGGCCACAAAAAATGGCGACAAATCCCAACATAAATCAAAATGGCGGACTTCCTGTTTGGTTGAGCAGATGATTCCAAGAGACTTTTTTGTACGTCGTGGGCTCTTATGTATCCCTCCAAATTATCATAGCGCTAGGTGAAACGTACAACCGGGAATGCTTCGTTAAAGAGGAGTTTTTTTTAGCTCAAAATGTGATGCCCGGCCCCTTGGGGGCTTCCTGTTGGGTTTAGCACATGACACCCAAAGACTTTTTTGTACATCGTGGGCTGTTACATATGCCTCCAAATTTTCGTAGCTCTAGCTGCTTCGTACAACTGGGAATGCTTCATTCAGAAGGAATTTTTTCCTTTGCAAAAAGTGCATACCACGACAACAGCGTGCGACAAAATAAAAAGCTTTCAATAACTTTTCATCTTCAACATCTTAAGATGAATCACACCAAGTTTGAAGACGATTGGATAAACCCTGTAGGAGGAGTTCATTAAAATAAGACCCTATGAAACGGCCAAAAAAAATCAAAATGGCGGACTTTCTGTTGGGTTTAGCATATGGTTCAAAATGAGTTTTTTGTACCTCGAGGGCTGTTACATATGTCTTCATATTTTCGTAACTCTAGGTGAAACGTACAGCCGGGAATGCTTCATTAAGTAAGAATTTTGAAACACAAAATTTGATGCCCCGCCTCTGGCGGACTTCCTGTTGGGTTTAGCAGATGGCACCAACAGTCTTTTTTGTAGATCATAGTCTGTTACATATGTGTACCAATTTTCGTAGCTATAGGTTAAACGTACAACCGGCAATGCTACGTTTAGTAAGAGTTTTGAAACTCTAAATTTGATGCCTCGCCCTGGTCATATTGTGTGTCAAAAACTTTAGATTTTTTTATTGTGATGTTGTCGCAGGTGTTGAGATGCTACAGCCCAAGTTTGAAGTCAATCGGGTTAACCGTGTAGGAGAAGGGGGCAAAAGTATGACCACTGTAAATGTGCAAAAATGGGCCAAAATTGGACATTCAAATACTCATATCTCACTTGCTGTCTATTTTAGGGTACACCTATCAAAGAGGTTTTTCTTCACCTGGATGTGCTACAGGTGCCACACAATTTTCGTAGCCGTAGGACAATCATAGTGGGACAGAGATCCGTTAAACCTATGTAGGGGGCGCTACGGAGCCATTTTTCTGTTATCATGTATGGCGACTTTAAAATATAAAATTTTTCGCCAGGCCCGATGTGTGTGTAAAGTTTGGTGAGTTTTCGTTCACGTTTAGTGTCTCAAAAATGCGATTGTTTGCGGAGAATAAAAATAATAATAAGAAGAAGAATTCCTACAAAAACAATAAGGCCTCGCAGCGGCACCGCCGCCGGTGCCGCCGCTGCTCGGGCCCTAATAAGAATTCCTTCAAAAACAATAGGGCCTCGCAGCGGCACCGCCGCCGCCGCTGCTCGGGCCCTAATAAAGGGCCCTCGCAGCCCGGGCCACGTTGGGGTACTTGCATGTTGGGGTACTGGCACATTGGAAGCAGAATTTCTTTAAAAATGGCATGATAAACCTATGCATGTTGATTTTTTTTTTCGCCAGGTGTGATGAGTGTGACAAGCTCAATGGGTTTTGGTGATTGTTAAGATTGTAGCGAGTAGTGAAGGGAGTCGGAGGCGGAGTATTGAAGTCCAGAGCCAAAGACTGGCGATTTATTGACATCATCAACAACAACTCACTCTGCGAGAGGCTCACAGACCTACCAACATTTTGTTCTTTTATCCTTTCATCCTTTTATCCTTTCATCCCATCCAACTCCTCCTTCGTCCCGACGTTCCGTGGGTGGATTATGTTCTCATCACTACACAAGCCCCCCCAGAATTCACCCATAATCAAAATCCGGATGACGGGGCGGCAAAACTGCCCGACCCCTGCGGGTAACGTACCCAGGAAGCGCGGGCGGGAGGGGCACAGCAGGAACATCAGAACAGTCCTGCGCACCAACTGGCGGGGATGCAGGAACAACTGGACGGGACCTCGCACAGTCTCCTAAGTGCAGCCCAGGGGGGCGGCCGCGGCGGGGGGCGCGGGGCAAGTCCAAGGGTCCGGCCAGGTCCACATGAGCCGGCTTAAGCCTGTCAACAGAAACAGTTTCGGAACGGCCCCCAACATCCACGACCATAGTCTTGGTACCATGCTGCAGGACCCTAAATGGCCCGTCGTAGGGGGGGGACTAAAGGGACCACGGTGTGCATCGTGTCGGATGAAAACAAACTCGGCCGACTGCAAGTTGGGGGGCACCCGGGCCACTGGGTTGCCATGCCGCGACGCGGGCACGGGCTGGAACGCACCAGCAGCATCCACCGGTGGCCCAGGCCTGGGTGCGGGCCAAGGCGTCAAGGCGTCCGGAATGAAATCTCCTGGCACTCTTAGCACCTGTCCATAGACCAACTCGGCCGACGAACACTGCAGGTCCTCCTTAGGTGCAGTACGAAGGCCCAGCATGATCCAGGGTAGCTTGTCGACCCAATTACCGTCAGAAAGTCCAGCGCAAAGCGGCTTTCATCGAACGATGGAACCGTTCGCACAGCCCGTTAGCCTGAGGGTGATAAGCGGAGGTGCGGTGTAGCTTGACCCCGAGGCCCTCAGCAACAGAGTTCCAAACCTCTGACGTGAACTGCGCACCCCTGTCGGATGAGAGGTCCGCCGGCGGTCCAAACCGAGCGACCCAGGTCCCGATAAACGCCCGGGCTACGTCACCGGTCGATATGGAGGTGAGGGGAACGGCCTCCGGCCAGCGGGTCGCCTTCTCCACCATCGTCAGGAGGTAGGTGAAGCCCTGGGAAGGAGGAAGCGGACCTACGATGTCGACGTTGACATGGTCAAACTTCCTCATAGGGACAACAAAAGTCTCCAAAGGCGCCTTGGTGTGACGGTGGACCTTGGCTCGCTGACAAACCACGCATGAATCGACCCAGGCCCGTACATCTTTCTTCAACCCAGACCAGACGAACTTCTGAGCCACCAACCTCGCCGATGCCTTCCTGCCGGGGTGTGAGAGACCGTGCACCATGTCGAAGGCGGCCCTCTGCCAACCAGAGGGCACCAGCGGTCTAGGCCAGCCCATGGAGACGTCGCACCACAGCTCGACCCCGGAGTCGTCGACCGCCACCCTTTCAACTTGCAACCCGGTGTCGGAGCCCCGAAGCAACTGGGTGCCACGATCGGAAGCCTGGTCGGCCGCCATCCGGGAAAAGTCGAGGCCCAGCTGTACCGTGTTGACGGCTGCCCTGGACAGACAATCCGCGACCACGTTGTCCTTGCCAGCTATATGTCGGATGTCCGTGGTGTATTCAGATATGAACGACAGCTGGCGCTGTTGCCGCGCGGACCACGGCTCGGACAACTTCGACATGGAGAAGGTGAGCGGCTTGTGATCGACGAAGACCGTGAACTCACGGCCCTCCACGATGAAGCGGAAGTGGCGGCTCGCCAGCCAGACAGCAAGGAGTTCCCTGTCGAACGTGCTGTACCTGCGCTCCAGAGGGACTAACTGGCGGCTGAAAAAGGCGAGTGGCTGCCACGCACCTTCGACGCACTGCTCCAAAACGGCCCCGACAGCAAAATCGGATGCGTCAGTAGTGAGGGCGATTGGGGAATCCGGGTGCGGGTGGGCCAACAAGGCCGCTTGGGACAGCGCGGCTTTCGTCTCTTCAAAAGCCTTGACTCTCACATCGGTCCAGTCGACCGCACGGTTAGGAGCCACACCCTTAAGTGCGTCGTAAAGCGGGTGCATCACATGGGCAGCGTGGCGGATGAACCTGTGGTAAAAAGTCACCATCCGGAGGAACTCGCGGAGACCCTGGGCCGTCCGGGATCGAGGAAAAGCGGCAACAGCTTCCACTTTTGCCGGGAGCGGGGTGGCGCCGTCCTCATTGATGAGGTGGCCGAGGAATTGGATGGAGGGCACAGCAAAGACACATTTAGCTCGGTTAATAATCAGTCCAGCCTGGCTGAGCTTGGAGAAAAGTTGCCGGAGGTGTGAAAGGTGTTCTCCGATGGAGGAGCTGGCCACCAGGATGTCATCCAAGTAGACGAAGAGTAACGGCATGTCCCAGAGAACAGAGTCCATGAGACGCTGAAAAGATTGAGCCGCGTTTTTAAGGCCGAATAGCATCCTGAGAAACTCGAACAGTCCGAAAGGTGTTATCACAGCAGTCTTAGGCACATCGGCGTGGTGTACCGGAACTTGGTGATAGCCCCGTACCAAGTCCAACTTGGAAAACATCTTCGCACCTGCCAGGTGGGCAGAGAAGTCCTGTATGTGCGGGACCAGATAGCGATCGTGCGTCGTGGCATCATTGAGGCGGCGATAGTCTCCACACGGTCGCCAGCCGCTGTCCGACTTCGGAACCATGTGGAGAGGCGAGGCCCACGGGCTGTCCGAACGACGAATTATGCCAAGGCGTTCCATGTTGGCAAATTCGGACATAGCTGTAGCCAATCTATCAGGGTTGAGGCGTCGGGCCTTAGCGTGAACCGGCGGGCCCACGGTCTCGATGTGGTGCTCGATCCCATGCTTGGTAGAAGTAGCTGCAAATGTAGGCGTGGTCAGGCTGGGGAATTCTCCAAGAAGCCGCGTGAACACGTCGTCATCTGAGAGCGGGCTGGCGAGGCCCTCAAACGTCTCCACATCACACCCACAAGCAACAGTGGAAAACGTCAAAGCGTCCAACAGGCGGCCATTTTTACATCCACCAGTAGACTGTGGGCCCACAAAAAGTCCGCGCCAAGAAGGCGAAAAGAAATGTCCGCAGTGACAAAGTCCCAAGTGAATCGGCGCTCTCCAAAACATACATCCACTGTCTTATTGCCGTAGGTCCGGATAGGTGCATCGTTGGCCGCTGACAGGTGCGGGCCGTGAGTGCCCCCGGCAGCATCTTCAGCTGAGGCAGGCAACACGCTTCTGCGGGCGCCGGAGTCACAAAGGAATTTGAGTCTGGAGAGGGTGTCCATGACAAACAGCAGCCGGCACTCTGCGCCCCCACTCACAGCTGCAACTGAGTGGAGGCGTTGCCGTTTCCCGACGCAACAAAGGAGCAAGGGGCGCGGCACCTCTTCGCCTTGGTTCCAAAACGTGCGCGAAAATAGCATAAGCCAGGGGCTGATCGGCCATCCACGGCAGCGCGTGCCTTATGAGGTGCCGTTGCGGCCGCCGGGACTGGGAAGGCGCGCGCAGAAGCCAAGACCTCGTGGTTGTAACGCTGGGTGGCCAGGAAAAAACGGTCCGTTTCCTCCGCCAGAGCACGTGGCTCGGAGATGGTAGTGTTCGCTAGCGCTGTCTGGACATGAGGAGGCATGTGGCGCAGAAACAGTTCAATAAACAAAAAGTTCGGCTCCTCCGCGCCAAGCAGGTTCAGCATTTTTTCCATTAGCTAGGACGGCTTTCTGTCCCCCAGGCCCTGGATGGCGAAAAGGCGGCGAGCCCGGCCGTGACAGCTCGAAGGTCTTAAGGAGGTACGCTTTGAGCCCCGCGTACATAACCCGTGCCGGGGGAGAGGTGATAAAACTCACGGCTCTGGCTGCCGTGGAGCTCCCGAGCGCGGACACAACGTGGTAGTAGCGCGTGGAATCGTCCGTAATTCCCCGGATGGCAAACTGAGCTTCAGCTTGTACAAACCACGTCGCCGCGGCCGACTCCCAAAACTCCGGTAACTTGAGACCAGCGGAGTTCGCCATGTTGCTCAATTCGATCAAATTCTCAGCCTCGGAAACGTCAACGAGGCGGATGTCGGGGTCACCAATGTAGCGAGTAGTGACGGGAGTCGGAGGCGGAGTATTGAAGTCCAGAGCCAAAGACTGGCGATTTATTAACATCATCAACAACAACTCACTCTGCACGAGGCTCACAGACCTACCAACATTTTGTTCTTTTATCCTTTCATCCTTTTATCCTTTCATCCCATCCAACTCCTCCTTCGTCCCGACGTTCTGTGGGTGATTATGTTCTCATCACTACAAGATCTGCAAAAATCAGCGACTTTTTTTATTTTTTGGCAATGAGTTGCCCTGATTGGTATTTTATGTAAAAGTATATACCCATCATCGCTTCGTACTCATTGCGCAATGTTGCTTTTATTGTCCATAGAGGCTGTCAAAAATAAATCAAACTGAAGAAAAAAAAGTATGTATTTTTGGATAGGCCTGATGCCAGTGAACATTTTCAGTGGTGGAAAGTAAAAGAATATTCATAAATGACACATTTATCACACTTAGAATGAGTTTCCAATTTTTGTAAAAATACCATAAGTGGGGTATTTTTTTTTATCCCTCAAGGGCTAGGTGGCGCTGCATATATAACTGAATGTTGTCATAGAGATAGCTTCAGGCCTTAAATATTAACATACATGTCAAGTTTGGGATTTTTTGGAACATGTACCAAGGAGTTATTAAGCATGTCCTTTTTCATTGCGAACCGTGAACCATTTTATTTATAACTGAATTTTGTCATAGAGATAGCTTCAGGCCTTGACTATAAATATACATGTCAAGTTTGGGATTTTTTTGAAGCATGTACCGGAGAGTTATTAAGCATATCCTTCATTCACGATACTGCCTTTAACGTCCATAGAGGCTATCAAAAATAAATAAAACAAAATAAAAAAGTACATATGTTTGGATCGGTCTGATGCCAGTGAACATTTTGAGTGGTGGAAAGTAAAAGAATATTCATAAATGACTTAGTTATCACACTGAGAATGAGTTTACAATTTTTGTAAAAATACCATAAGTGAGGCATTTTTTATTTTTTTATGCCTCAAGTACTAGGTGGCGCTGTATTTATAACTGAATTTTGTCATAGAGATACCTTCAGGCCTTGACTATAAATATACATTTCAAGTATGGGATTTTTTTAGAGCATGTACCTGGGAGTTATTCAGCATATCCTTCATTCACGATATTGCTTTTAATGTCCATAGAGGCTATCAAAAATACATAAAACTAAGTAACAACTAGAGCTGCGAGCAGCTATAAAAGGCCCTGGCAGCCCGGGCCACGTTGGGGTACTTGCACGTTGGGGTACTTGCACATTGGAAGCAGAATTTCTTTGAAAATGGCATGATAAACCATTACATGTTTTTTATTTATTTTTTTGCCAGGTGTGATGAGTGTGTCAAGCTCAATAGGTTTTGGTGATTGTTAAGATCTGCAAAAATCAGCGTCTTTTTTTATTTTTAGGCAATGAGTTGCTCTGATTGGTATTTTTCGAAAAAGTATATATACACACATCATCGCTCGTACTCATTGCACAATGTTGCTTTTATTGTCCATAGAGGCGATAAAAAAAAAATGAAACTAAATTAAAAAAAAGTACATATGTTTGGATCGGTCTGATGCCAGTGAACATATTGAGTGGTGGAAAGTAAAAGAATATTCATAAATGACTTAGTTAAAACACTTACAATTTTTGTAAAAATACCGTAAGTGAGGCATTTTTTTTTTATTTTTTTTTATGCCTCAAGGACTAGGTGGCGCTGTATTTATAACTGAATTTTGTCATAGAGATACCTTCAGGCCTTGACTATAAATATACATTTCAAGTATGGGATTTTTTGGAGCATGTACCTGGGAGTTATTAAGCATATCCTTCATTCACGATATTGCTTTTAATGTCCATAGAGGCTATCAAAAATTACATAAAACTAAATAACAAAAATATGTATCTTTGGTTAGGTCTGATGCCAGTGAACATTTTGAGTGGTGGAAAGTAAAAGAATATTCATAAATGACTTAGTGATCACACTTAGAATGAGTTTACATTTTTTGTAGAAATACCGTAAGTGGGGTATTTTTTTTTCATGCCTCAAGGGCTAGGTGGCGCTGCATATATAACTGAATGTTGTCATAGAGATAGCTTCAGGCCTTGACTATAAACATACATGTCAAGTTTGGGATTTTTTGGAGCATGTACCGGGGAGTTATTAAGCATATCATTTTTCATTGCGAAACACAAATTTTGATGCCCCGCCCTCATCATATACTATTTCGAAAAGTCAAGATTTTTCCCCCTGTCGTTGGCTCAGGTCTTGACATGGCCCAGGTCAAGTCTGAAGTCAGTCGGATGAAACGTGTAGGAGAAGTGGGCAAAAGTATGCCCCCTGTAAATTTGCTTAAATCGTAAGAAATGGGACATTAAAAATTCGTAGCTCACTTCCTGTTCATTTTAGCATATGGGTCCAAGAGACTTTTTTGTAGGTCTTGGGCTCCCTCATACACCTAAAAATTTTCGTAGATCTTGCTTAAACGTACAACCGGGGCTGCTTCATTAAAGATTTCTAGGGGGCGCTATTGAGTCATTTTTGTAAAAATAGCACAATCCAGGATAAAATATTGCTCATTTTGCCAGGCCAGATGTGTGTGCCAGGTTTCATGTGTTTCTGCGTTGGTTTAGGCCCTCAAAATTGGTGTTGTTTTCTTGGCGAACAGCGCTTAGCCACGCCCACAGCGATTTGCGAAAATTCACAAACTTCGTGCTGTGACATCATGAAGACCGAAACCCTCATCTGAGCAAATATGAGGTAGGTGCAGTTTATGTGGTTGGAGAAAAGCATTGAAGAAAAATCGTAAGAAAGAAAATTGCCACTAGGTGGCGCTATCAGTAAGATGAAATATAAGTTCGTAGATGTCTTAAGGGCTGGACTCTCATCAAATGTGTGAAATTTTGAGAAGATAGGATCATCTGGGTCAAGTTAAAGCAGCTTTTATTGCCACGGAAAATTACCAGATTTTGCGGCACCGTAACGGCCACGCCCTTTAGTGAAAAGTTACAATATTTGGTGTGGGGCATGATCAACATCTTAAAGGCCAAATGTGAAGTAATTTCATAAAATACCATATAGGGTCACAATTGAAGCATTGAAACACTGTCCAACAAATAAAGTATGAAAAAATAATTTATATGTTATATATTTGACGAAATAATCGCTTTTCCGAAGTTCGAGCCTGGCGGGCGACAAACCCGGAAGTGATACGTCACACCGGGAACAGCGATGGCAGCGCTCCATACAGACGCTATACAAAGCCACTCAAACGTCGATTCAGACATCGATGTCAGCGATAGGTTGAGCGAAAATGAGGAGAACCAAGTTTTTAAAGAGTTGCAGGAAGAGGAGGAGGTTGGCATTTTATACGTTGGACTTTACATGTACGAGCCAAATGCTAATCAGGATGCTGATAATGCGCCCAGACACCTGACATGGAATGGAGACAAGACCCGTCGAAATTACAAGATGGGTAAGATATATAGGCAGTGGTATTTTTTTATGATTTGAAGATGCCAGCATTTGCACATAATTTTATATTTTTGTCTGATGACATTTTAAAAAAAATAAAAAATAAATCAGACTGTTTTTAAAGCAGTTACTCAGTACTTGAGTATTCTTTTCAGCAATTTTTATTTTTTTTACTTGTACTTGAGAGATTTATCAATGACTATTTCTTACTTTTGTACATGATTCCGTCCACGTACTTGTATATTTTGAAACAAATGTTTTCATAAACAGAATTATTGACTGATTGGTATAGCAATACACTTGTTCAATAACATTTCTGCTCATGGTGTCATCGCTCAGTATTTTACTTTTTTTTTTTTTATATATAAATTTCAGGCGTACTTGTGGTAATTGCCAGCAAATGCCTACAGCTGTAGAATGTGTTTGCTGCCATGAAATTCAAGAAGTAGTGACTACGTCTACAAGGAGAGGAACACTTCAATCAGGTACTGGACTGCATCACTGATAATCCTGGATTCAATGCTGTGTGCCTGAACCCATATGGATTATAGGTGGCATGGATGACCTACAAGCAGCAGTACAAAGGCAAGGCATTTGATGGGCCACAGGATGCCAAGTATAGACATATTGCCGACAGACAATTGGTGCGCTGGTGCTGGAAGTTTCTTGGTCTGGACAACCGTGTTCTGCTCCCAGCATGTTGCAATGTCTTGTATCAGGGCACATTTTCCACCACCAGGAGAAGAGGAGTCAGCTGTATTCAAAGGGTTTCGTGTTTCACAGAGAAATGTTCCAGAACTGTGATTTGTACTGGTTGCATCATAATAAGAATAAACAAATGAGGACAACTTAATACAAGGAATATGATTCTTTATTTCCTGAGGAATCTCGTATGGTGCTCAGCAATAACATTTGACTTGTCCGGTCTGTTCACTGCTGCTGTAAGAAATTGTGGCTCGACTACCACATCATTCGGTTTTGTACTTATTTGGAACGTCAATCACTTTCATCGCCTCTGAAAGGCAGTCAGTCACATAGTCTACAAAAAAAAATAAAAAATTGGGATGATAAATATTTGGGTGACATATGGGTTACACTCAGTAATGCATCTGCCTGGAATTGTTTTTGTTTCATAACTTACCATAAGTTTCATCCACCAATATCTTTCTCAGAGAATAGCCACCACTCTTATATTTGGGATAAACGATGCAGTAGGAGTGTATTCCTTCCTTCGTCACTTTCTGTGGTCTCCCAGCATTTTCATTATAATGCATAGCAGCGAGAATGATTCTGGAATTGAACAAAAATTGCCTTATAAAGAAATTGTCACATTGTGATGAAATAGCTTTATATCTCTAAGTTCTACATTTCATCCATATGTTCTACTAGTCATGGACAAATCACACTTGAAGAAGCACATTATATATATATATATATATATATATATATATATATATATATATATATATATATATATATATATATATATATATATATATATATATATATATATGTTTTTTTTCGATTCTTTGAGATGGCATTTTTGGTTGAACAGATGCAGTGGAAATTTAATAAATTTCCATTGCACTAGCTGTTATGTTTAAGCCATGAGCACCATCTAGAGGAGCCTCAAAGCAAGTGCTTCATTACGTTACTTTCCCCCCTCATCACCACTATAGTCTCCATTTCATACATATCAAAGTTTTCTTAAACGCACCTGCTTTTCATTCCTTTGTACGAGAAGTTGTACATCTTTGGGGCAAAGTGATTCACCACACTGTGAAAAGCTTACACACCACTGGTCTGTCCGAGGTGAGACATCTTCATGACATCGTTGACAAACATGGTATTTGTCAGGAGTTCCACCACTGCGACATTGACTTCAGTACCTTAAAATGAATTTCATTTCCTTAGTTTGTTATAAATGTTAGTTGGCATGTGACAGATGTTTGGTTGTTCTACAGATACAAGGTATGACAATATTTATATTTTCAGGTTAAACTAGCAACAACTCTAAGAATAAAAATATAAATAATACCTGGTAAGTACATAGTGACAAAAACAACTCCGCCTAACTTACTTTTATCCACACTATGTGGTGGCATAACTTCATCATCTTGGCTGTTTGAACAGGATTGATCCTGCAATAACTGACCCTCGTAATCAGCCATTTCTTGTTCAGAGGCAGCTGCAGAGGTGATAGCCTCAGCTACGGCTCGCTTCCTTTCTCGGTTAGCTGCTGCTGCACGCTGGGCAGGTGGATTTTGAATCTGCTGCTGGTCTTGTGGAGGCAGGTGAATTGTTGGGACAGCAGTTGTATTGAGCAATAACCTGCAGAAACATAAGGTGACACTAAAAATATGCGTCGCTCATAAAACCTATAAAACCTACCGGCAAAAAAATAAAAATAAAAAAAATAAAAAACAACTATCACATTTCATCTAACCCTGCCTTACCAAATATTTAATTATTTAATGACTCATAAAATGCAGTAAGATTGACATATGATTGGAAGTTTTTCAAAAGGACGTGTCATGTTCTTTGATCAACAAACCAATGCTGCCAACCTATTGAAATTTACTTTCAGAACAATTTGTCTCACTGCCATTATTACTCATCGTTGATATGAATAGCACCGAGACGTTAGCTTTCGGTTCACGTCGCTAGTTTCTACTGTTCATTCCACAACTGTTGGAAGCTCTGCTTTGTCAAAGTCATCAGTGATCTATCCATAAATTCCACGTTTTTTTCTAAATAATTGTAATCATACTTACTTTTTTTGCAAATCCATTATCATAAGCAGACCGGTTGAGGAAGCAGGCATCTTCGAAGTGTTTGTAACAGAGAACACTCCTCGACGATGGCGTGAAATTCATTCGCTTCGTGCGAATGAAAGTTGACCATTTACGTGCCCTGTTATCTTTTGGCCACTCATACAACTTTTCTTTAGCTTGAGAACAATACATCACCACACATCGCCGGGTCATCTTACCGAGTAGCAATGCAAACAATGCAGTTCAATGGCCGACTTCTCTCGCAACTTCCCGGTGTGACGTCATTTCCGAAAATTTCCGAAGATTGTCGAAGAAAAGCATTTTCGTTGTCAAGGGCGTTGCTATGGGTTAAACTAAGAACCTGAAAGGGTTGCGTCAAAAAAAATAACGAAAATATGCTTACAATGGTTTAGCCATTGGTATTACTCAAAAACATGGTTGGCCAACCTTACTTCACATTTGGTCTTTAAGGCTTTTCTGACCATTTTTCACCTGGATCCCTTCAAAGAGCTTGGCACAGTAGCTAAAAACATAAAGTATGACATTTATTGTCACCATTAGGTGGCGCTATATATGTAACTGAATTTTATCATATAGATGTTTTCAGGGCGTGACTATTAAGTTGCATGAGAAGTTTGAGATTTTTTGGAGCTTGTACATGGGAGTTATTAAGCATTTTGTCTATCTGGACAAATGAAATTTGAAAGGCAATATTTGATGCCCCGCCCCCGTCATATAGTTTTTCAAAAAGTCAAGATTTTTTGCCCAGTTGTTGTCTCGGGTCTTGAGATGATACGTGGCAAGTTTGAAGTCAACTGGCTGAAAAATATTTGCAAAGGGGGTAAAAGTATGACCACAGTGAATGTGCCAAAATGGGCCAAAATTTGACATTCAAAAATTCATAGCTCACTTCCTGTACATTTTAGGAAATGGCTTCCACTGACTTTTTTGTGCGTCTCGGGATGCTACACGTGCCTGCCAATTTTCGTAGCTCTAGCTCAAACGGGCCGGGATTGGTTTTTATTTTTCTGCGCTAGGTGGCGCTATAGTACAGAAGCGTATTGCATTCACTTGAAAAATAAAAAAAACTGCTGTTTTTCTGACTAATTTTTTTGGGGTAGCTTTGTTTTTCGGAGTAATTTTTTTTTTGACCTCTGAATGAACTCCTGCTGCAGACTCGCTAATGCGGAAGCGGACACTTTCCCGCAGACGTCCAAGTGGAAGGACGGTCCAACGTACCTTCTGGCTCAGTAAAGGTAAGGCATGTAGCCATGTACCGTAATTAGTAACACACATTATTATTAATGTTTTAGTGTGAGGTAGGTATGCCATGATTTTATGTAGCATGTAAGTATACGAACATGTAAATCGGTCGGCATAATTTTAGTAAGATAACAGTATAATGCCCAGCGTAATTTAGCCGTGGTTCCCGCTGGAATTGCTCATCCTTCACTTGACAAAATTGGAACGAGCCATTCGTCATAACGTCGTTTGATTGCAAGTACAGTATACACTATTACGCTCCCGTACCATAGATTGAACGACCCGTATTTCGGCTACGTAACATTATATGCTAAATACACGCTAACACTATGCTTATGAGTTTAGCAAGATAACGTTAATTATTCTTATTATCAGCTCATCAGTACGGAATAGTAACATATTGTTTAACATGGGATACGTGTTTTAAGCTTGTAACGTTGAGGAAGGATGTTGCAAAGCCCTAATCTGGATGAACTATTTTGTAATTGATCATTAATTATAACAATGAAAAGGATACTGCTAAAAGCCCACTCTGACATGTTGACTTTAGTCTAATGTACTATTAGTAGGCTATATTATTGTTCATGAATAAACTTGAAGGCTTTCATCACAAAAGGACACACAACACAAACCCGATTTGAGTGAGCATATTGAAATATTTAATATCAGGTTGACTTTCAAATTATTATTCATATAGATTTTGCCTTTTCATTTATGTTTGTAGTGCCAGCTGCAATGGCTGCATCCTCAACCCTTGGCCTCCCACAAGATGATGGTCTGTGGGTATTTTTACACAACAGAGGTGTTCCTGAGGCGCGTGTTCAGAAAATGCAGCAGGATCATGTAAGTCGCAGGAAATTTGTTCCTGCAAGGTACTTGTACCTTGTACCTTGTACCATGTAATACATGTAGTATTTTGTCTCAAGTATATTTTAATATTTAACTGAATTGCAATTCATTTTTTATACACCTATACATAGCTGACCACATGTGACTCCAGGGGTTTGAATATTTATATTTGTCAATTGTATCTTCCATCAATGTAGCTTGACATCACTGCTATACAAATATACAAATAAATATACAAACTATTTACTGCCTTTTTTTTTTTACAGGATTGGTATTAAATATTACATTTTAAAATAAAAAATAAAAAAATCAGAACAAATATACAATAGGCGAAGAAGTGTTCTGTGCCATCAAAGTAAGACTATCAGTATGGGTCATCATCACATTTTTCCAGTATAGGAATGTGCAACAAATGAATCACGTTTGATGACTTAGAGATGCACTGTCGACATGGTCATGCAGATTATTTACATAGTAAGTAGAGTTAAAACATGTTCACTACCATGCTAAAAAGTAACTACAGGTGCAACTATTGATAGGTTATCATTTATTGATTTAAACAGTTATTGTGAGAAGCGATTAATCATGTTGAGCTGTTTTTTTAACTTAAAATTGTCAGAATTTTATTTCAACCTTTCAACTGTAAATAATCAATTATTTCTAATATTCCTCCATGAATGCAGACTGATTGGCTTTGTGCTTAATCAAAATACTCTCACTCTCTGATGCATGCATCTGTCACCACGTCACCCAGGCCCCACCATTCACGCAAACACGCGCGCACACGCACACACACATGCGCGCACAAAGCTCTAAACTTAAATGTCAGATGTTGTATCAGCAGATTCTGCACACTGCATTATTGCGATCTTCATAATCTGTTTTTGTATTGTTTCGTACTGTCTATAGTGTTATCATCTGCATTAGACACCGATGATTGTATACAAAAAAAAATCAGAGCATGCAGTTCTGCTGCTAGAATTTATTTATTTATTTATTTATTTATTTTCAAGTGTCTCTTTGGTGCTGTTCATTGGAACAGATGTGTGTGCCAAGTTTCATGAGTTTCTGTGCATGTTTAGACCCTCAAAACTGGCGTTGTTTTCTTGGCGAACAGCGCTTAGCCACACCCACAGCAATTCGCGAAAACTCACAAACTTCGTGTTGTGACATCATGAAGGCCGAAACCCTCATCTGAGCAAATATGAGGTAGGTCCAGTTAACGTGTTTGGAGAAAAACGTAGAAGAAAATTCGTAAGAAAAAAAATTGCCACTAGGTGGCGCTATCAGTTAGATGAAATGTAAGTTAGTAGATGTCTTTAGGGCTGGACTCTCATCAAATGTGTGAAATTTTGAGAAGATAGGATCATCTCGGTCAGGTTAATGCAGCTTTTATTGTCACGAAAAATCTTCAGACTTTGCGTCACCGTAGCGGCCACGCCCTTTGGCGAAAAGTTACAATATTCGGTGTGGGGCATCATCAACATGTTAAGGCTTTTCTGACCAATTTTCAACTGGATCCCTTCAACGAGCTCAGCACAGTAGCTAAAAACGTAAAGTATGACATTTATTGTAACCACTAGGTGGCGCTATATGTAGAACTGAATTTTGTCATATAGATGTTTTCAGGCCGTGACTATTACGTTGCCTGAGAAGTTTGAGATTTTTTGGAGCTTGTACATGGGAGTTATTCAGCATTTGCTCTTTCTGGACAAATGAAATTTTAAAGGCAATATTTGATGCCCCGCCCCCGTCATATAGTATTTCGAAAAGGCAAGACTTTTTGCCCAGCTGTTCTCTTAGGTCTTGAGATGATAAATGCCAAGTTTGAAGTCAATGGGATGAAAAATGTTTGCATAGGGGGAAAAAGCATGACCACAGTGAATGTGCCAAAATAGGCCAAAATTGGACATTAAAAAATTCATAGCTCACTTCCTGTACATTTTAGCTACATGGTCCCAATAGACTTTTTTGTGCGTCTCGGGGTGCTACACGTGCCTGCCAATTTTTGTTGCTCTAGCTCAAACGTGCCGGGCTTGGTTTTTATTTTTCTACGCTAGGGGGCGCTATCGAGTCGCATTGTTATGACGACTTAATAATATAAAATTTTTCGCCGGGCCTGAGGAGTGTGCAAAGTTCGGTGAGTTTTCGTGAATGTTTAGGTACCCAAAATCGCGATCGTTTGCGGAGAATAAAGAAGAAGAAGAAGAAGAAGAAGAAGAAGAAGAACTAGAGCTGCGAGCAGCTATAAAGGGCCCTCGCAGCCCGGGCCACGTTGGAGTCCTTGCACGTTGGGGTACTTGCACGTTAGGGTACTGGCACGTTGGGGTACTGGCACGTTGGGGTACTGGCATATTGGAAGCAAAATTTCTTTGAAAATGGCATAATAAACGTTTACATGTAGAATATTTTTTTTGCCAGTGTGTGTCAAGCTCAACGGGTTTTGGTGATTGTTAAGACCTGCAAAAATCAGCGTCCTTTTTTATTTTTAGGCAATGAGTTGCCCTGATTGGTATTTTTTGTAAAAGTGTATATATACATCATCGCTCGTTGTACTCATTGCACAATGTTACTTTTATTGTCCAAAGGGGCAATCAAAAATGAATAAAACAAAATGGAAACGTACATACGTTTGGATCGGTGTGAAGCCAGTGAACAATTTGAGTGGTGGAAACTAAAAGAATATTCATATATGACTTAGTCATCACACTTAGAATGAGTTTACATTTTTTTGTACAAAATACCGTATGTGGGTTTTTTTTTTTTTATATAAGCCTCAAGGGCGAGGTGGCGCTGTATTTATAACTGAATGTTGTCATCGAGATACCTTCAGGCCTTGATTATAAGCATACATGTCAAGTGTGGGATTTTTTTTGGAGCATGTACCGTGGAGTTATTAAGCATATCCTTCATTCACGATATTGCTTTTAATGTCCATAGAGGCTATCAAAAATAAATAAAAATATATATATGTTTGGATAAGTCTGATGCCAGTGAACATTTTGAGTGGTGGAAACTAAAAGAATATTCATAAATGACTTAGTTATCACACTTAGAATGAGTTTACATTTTTTGTACAAAATACCGTATGTGGGGTATTTTTTTTTTTATGCCTCAAGGGCTAGGTGGCGCTGCATATATAACTGAATGTTGTCATAGAGATAGCTTCAGGCCTTGACGATAAACATACATGTCAAGTTTGGGATTTTTTGGAGCATGTACCGGGGAGTTATTATGCATATCCTTTTTCAGTGCGAAACACAAATTTTGATGCCCCGCCTTCATCATATAGTATTTCGAAAGGTCAAGATTTTTCCCCCTGTCGTTGGCTCAGGTCTTGACATGGTCCAGGTCAAGTCTTAACTCAGTCAGATGAAACGTGTAGGAGAAGTGGGCAAAAGTCTGCCCCCTGTGAATGTGCAAAAATCGTCAAAAATGGGACATTCAAAAATTCGTAGCTCACTTCCTGTTCATTTTAGCATATGGGTCCAAGAGACTTTTTTGTAGGTCTTGGGCTCCCTCATACACCTAAAAATATTCGTCGTTCTTGCTTGAACGTACAACCGGGGCTGCTTCATTAAAAATTCCTAGGGGGCGCTATTGAGTCATTTTTGTAAAAAGAGCACAATCAACAATAAAATATTGTTCAGTTTACCAGGCCAGATGTGTGTGCCAAGTTTCATGAGTTTCTGCGCATGTTTAGACCCTCAAAACTGGCGTTGTTTTCTTGGCGAACAGTGCTTAGCCACGCCCACAGCGATTCGCGAAAACTCACAAATTTCGTGTTGTGACATCATGAAGGCCGAAACCCTCATCTGAGCAAATATGAGGTAGGTTCAGTTAACGTGTTTGGAGAAAAATGTAGAAGAAAATTCGTAAGGAAAAAAATTGCCACTAGGTGGCGCTATCAGTTAGATGAAATATAAGTCAGTAGATGTCTTTAGTGCTGGACTCTCATCAAATGTGTGAAATTTTGAGAAGATAGGATCATCTCGGTCAAGTTAATGCAGCTTTTATTTTCACGAAAAATCTTCAGACTTTGCGTCACCGTAGCGGCCACGCCCTTTGGCGAAAAGTTACAATATTCGGTGTGGAGCATGATCAACATCTTAAGGCTTTTCTGACCAATTTTCAAATGGATCCCTTCAACAAGCCCAGCACAGTAGCTAAAAACGTAAAGTATGACATTTATTGTAACCACTAGGTGGAGCTATATGTATAACTGAATTTTATCATATAGATGTTTTCAGGCCGTGACTATTACGTTGCCTGAGAAGTTTGAGATTTTTTGGAGCTTGAACATGGGAGTTATTAAGCATTTGCTCTTTCTAGACAAATGAAATTTTAAAGGCAATATTTGATGCCCCGCCCCCGTCATATAGTATTTCAAAAAGGCAAGATGTTTTGCCCAGTTGTTCTCTCAGGTCTTGAGATGATAAATGCCAAGTTTGAAGTCAATTGGATGAAAAATGTTTGCAAAGGGGGAAAAAGCATGACCACAGTGAATGTGCCAAAATAGGCCAAAATTGGACATTAAAAAATTCATAGCTCACTTCCTGTACATTTTAGCTACATGGTCCCAATAGACTTTTTTGTGCGTCTCGGGGTGCTACACGTGCCTGCCAATTTTTGTTGCTCTAGCTCAAACGTGCCGGGCTTGGTTTTTATTTTTCTACGCTAGGGGGCGCTATCGAGTCGCATTGTTATGACGACTTAATAATATCAAATTTTTCGCCGGGCCTGAGGAGTGTGCAAAGTTCGGTGAGTTTTCGTGAATGTTTAGGTACCCAAAATCGCGATCGTTTGCGGAGAATAAAGAAGAAGAAGAATAATAACTAGAGCTGCGAGCAGCTATAAAGGGCCCTCGCAGCCCGGGCCACGTTGGAGTCCTTGCACGTTGAGGTACTTGCACGTTAGGGTACTGGCACGTTGGGGTACTGGCACGTTGGGGTACTGGCATATTGGAAGCAAAATTTCTTTGAAAATGGCATAATAAACGTTTACATGTAGAATATTTTTTTTGCCAGTGTGTGTCAAGCTCAACGGGTTTTGGTGATTGTTAAGACCTGCAAAAATCAGCGTCCTTTTTTATTTTTAGGCAATGAGTTGCCCTGATTGGTATTTTTTGTAAAAGTGTATATATACATCATCGCTCGTTGTACTCATTGCACAATGTTACTTTTATTGTCCAAAGGGGCAATCAAAAATGAATAAAACAAAATGGAAACGTACATACGTTTGGATCGGTGTGAAGCCAGTGAACAATTTGAGTGGTGGAAACTAAAAGAATATTCATAAATGACTTAGTCATCACACTTAGAATGAGTTTACATTTTTTTGTACAAAATACCGTATGTGGGTTTTTTTTTATTTTATATAAGCCTCAAGGGCTAGGTGGCGCTGTATTTATAACTGAATGTTGTCATCGAGATACCTTCAGGCCTTGATTATAAGCATACATGTCAAGTGTGGGATTTTTTTTGGAGCATGTACCGTGGAGTTATTAAGCATATCCTTCATTCACGATATTGCTTTTAATGTCCACAGAGGCTATCAAAAATAAATAAAAATATATATATGTTTGGATAAGTCTGATGCCAGTGAACATTTTGAGTGGTGGAAACTAAAAGAATATTCATAAATGACTGAGTTATCACACTTTGAATGAGTTTACATTTTTTGTACAAAATACCGTATGTGGGGTATTTTTTTTTTATGCCTCAAGGGCTAGGTGGCGCTGCATATATAACTGAATTTTGTCATAGAGATAGCTTCAGGCCTTGACGATAAACATACATGTCAAGTTTGGGATTTTTTGGAGCATGTACCGGGGAGTTATTAAGCATATCCTTTTTCAGTGCGAAACACAAATTTTGATGCCCCGCCTTCATCATATAGTATTTCGAAAAGTCAAGATTTTTCCCCCTGTCGTTGGCTCAGGTCTTGACATGGTCCAGGTCAAGTCTTAACTCAGTCAGATGAAACGTGTAGGAGAAGTGGGCAAAAGTCTGCCCCCTGTGAATGTGCAAAAATCGTCAAAAATGGGACATTCAAAAATTCGTAGCTCATTTCCTGTTCATTTTAGCATATGGGTCCAAGAGACTTTTTTGTAGGTCTTGGGCTCCCTCATACACCTAAAAATATTCGTCGTTCTTGCTTAAACGTACAATCGGGGCTGCTTCGTTAAAAACTTCTAGGGGGCGCTATTGAGTCATTTTTGTAAAAATAGCACAATCAACAATAAAATATTGCTCATTTTACCAGGCCAGATGTGTGTGCCAAGTTTCATGAGTTTCTGTGCATGTTTAGACCCTCAAAACTGGCGTTGTTTTCTTGGCGAACAGCGCTTAGCCACACCCACAGCAATTCGCGAAAACTCACAAACTTCGTGTTGTGACATCATGAAGGCCGAAACCCTCATCTGAGCAAATATGAGGTAGGTCCAGTTAACGTGTTTGGAGAAAAACGTAGAAGAAAATTCGTAAGAAAAAAAATTGCCACTAGGTGGCGCTATCAGCTAGATGAAATATAAGTCAGTAGATGTCTTTAGGGCTGGACTCTCATCAAATGTGTGAAATTTTGAGAAGATAGGATCATCTCGGTCAAGTTAATGCAGCTTTTATTTTCACGAAAAATCTTCAGACTTTGCGTCACAGTAGCGGCCACGCCCTTTGGTGAAAAGTTACAATATTCAGTGTGGGGCATGATCAACATCTTAAGGCTTTTCTGACCAATTTTCAAATGGATCCCTTCAACAAGCTCAGAACAGTAGCTAAAAACGTAAAGTATGACATTTATTGTAACCACTAGGTGGCGCTATATGTATAACTGAATTTTATCATATAGATGTTTTCAGGCCGTGACTATTACGTTGCCTGAGAAGTTTGAGATTTTTTGGAGCTTGAACATGGGAGTTATTAAGCATTTGCTCTTTCTGGACAAATGAAATTTTAAAGGCAATATTTGATGCCCCGCCCCCGTCATATAGTATTTCAAAAAGGCAAGATGTTTTGCCCAGTTGTTCTCTCAGGTCTTGAGATGATAAATGCCAAGTTTGAAGTCAATTGGATGAAAAATGTTTGCAAAGGGGGAAAAAGCATGACCACAGTGAATGTGCCAAAATAGGCCAAAATTGGACATTAAAAAATTCATAGCTCACTTCCTGTACATTTTAGCTACATGGTCCCAATAGACTTTTTTGTGCGTCTCGGGGTGCTACACGTGCCTGCCAATTTTTGTTGCTCTCGCTCAAACGTGCCGGGCTTGGTTTTTATTTTTCTATGCTAGGGGGCGCTATAGAGTCGCGTTGTTATAACGACTTCATAATATCAAATTTTTCGCCGGGCCTGAGGAGTGTGCAAAGTTCGGTGAGTTTTCGTGAATGTTTAGGTTCCCAAAATCGCGATTGTTTGCGGAGAATAAAGAAGAATAATAATAATAATAATAATAATAATAATAATAATAATAATAATAATAATAATAATAATTTTTACAAAAACAATAGGGACCTCGCAGCGGTCGCTGCTCGGGCCCTAATAATAATAATAATAATAATAATAATAATAATAATAATTTTTACAAAAACAATAGGGACCTCGCAGCGGTCGCTGCTCGGGCCCTAATAATAATAATAATAATAATAATAATAATAATTTTTACAAAAACAATAGGGACCTCGCAGCGGTCGCTGCTCGGGCCCTAACTAGAGCTGCGAGCAGCTATAAAGGGCCCTCGCAGCCCGGGCCACGTTGGGGTACTTGCACGTTGGGGTACTTGCACGTTAGGGTACTGGCACGTTGGGATACTGGCATATTGGAAGCAAAATTTCTTTGAAAATGGCATAATAAACGTTTACATGTAGAATATTTTTTTTGCCAGTGTGTGTCAAGCTCAACGGGTTTTGGTGATTGTTAAGACCTGCAAAAATCAGCGTCCTTATTTATTTTTAGGCAATGAGTTGCCTTGATTGGTATTTTTTGTAAAAGTGTATATATACATCATCGCTCGTTGTACTCATTGCACAATGTTACTTTTATTGTCCAAAGGGGCAATCAAAAATGACTAACACAAAATGGAAACGTACATACGTTTGGATCGGTGTGAAGCCAGTGAACAATTTGAGTGGTGGAAACTAAAAGAATATTCATTAATGACTTAGTTATCACACATAGAATGAGTTTTCATTTTTTGTACAAAATACCGTATGTGTGTTTTTTTTTTTATATATATATTATGCCTCAAGGGCTAGGTGGCGCTGTATTTATAACTGAATGTTGTCATAGAGATACCTTCAGGCCTTGATTATAAGCATACATGTCAAGTGTGGGATTTTTTTTGGAGCATGTACCGTGGAGTTATTATGCATATCCTTCATTCACGATATTGCTTTTAATGTCCACAGAAGCTATCAAAAATAAATAAAAATATATATATGTTTGGATAAGTCTGATGCCAGTGAACATTTTGAGTGGTGGAAACTAAAAGAATATTCATAAATGACTTAGTTATCACACTTAGAATGAGTTTACATTTTTTGTACAAAATACCGTATGTGGGGTATTTTTTTTTCACGCCTGAAGGGCGAGGTGGCGCTGCATATATAACTGAATTTTGTCATAGAGATACCTTCAGGCTTTGACTATAAACATACATGTCAAGTTTGGGATTTTTTGGAGCATGTACCGGGGAGTTATTAAGCATATCCTTTTTCAGTGCGAAACACAAAATTTGATGCCCCGCCCTCATCATATAGTATTTCCAAAAGTCAAGATTTTTCTGCCTGTAGTTGGCTCAGGTCTTGACATGGTCCAGGTCAAGTCTAAAGTCAGTCGGATGAAATGTGTAGGAGAAGTGGGCAAAAGTATGCCCCCTGAAAATGTGCAAAAATCGTCAAAAATGGGACATTCAAAAATTCATAGCTCACTTCCTGTTCATTTTAGCACATGGGTCCAAGAGACTTTTTTGTAGGTCTTGGACTCCCTCATACACCTAAAAATTTTCGTAGATCTTGCTTAAACGTACAATCGGGGCTGCTTCGTTAAAAATTTCTAGGGGGCGCTATTGAGTCATTTTTGTAAAAATAGGACAATACATGATAAAATATTGCTCATTTTGCCAGGCCAGATGTGTGTGCCAAGTTTCATGAGTTTCTGCGCATGTTTAGACCATCAAAACTAGCGTTGTTTTCTTGGCGAACAGTGCTTAGCCACGCCCACAGCGATTCGCGAAAACTCACAAACTTCGTGTTGTGACATCATGAAGGCCGAAACCCCCATCTGAGCAAATATGAGGTTGGTCCAGTTAACGTGTTTGGAGAAAAATGTACAAGAAAATTCGTAAGAAAAAAAATTGCCACTAGGTGGCGCTATCAGTTAGATGAAATATAAGTTCGTAGATGTCTTAAGGGCTGGACTCTCATCAAATGTGTGAAATTTTGAGAAGATAGGATCATCTCGGTCAAGTTCATGCAGCTTTTATTGTCACGAAAAATCTTCAGACTTTGCGTCACCGTAGCGGCCACGCCCTTTGGCGAAAAGTTACAATATTCGGTGTGGGGCATCATCAACATCTTAAGGCTTTTCTGACCAATTTTCAACTGGATCCCTTCAACGAGCTCAGCACAGTAGCTAAAAACGTAAAGTATGACATTTATTGTAACCACTAGGTGGCGCTATATTTATAACTGAATTTTTTCATATAGGTGTTTTCAGGCCGTGACTATTACGTTGCCTGAGAAGTTTGAGATTTTTTGGAGCTTGTACATGGGAGTTATTCAGCATTTGCTCTTTCTGGACAAATGAAATTTTAAAGGCAATATTTGATGCCCCGCCCCCGTCATATAGTATTTCGAAAAGGCAAGATTTTTTGCCCAGCTGTTCTCTTAGGTCTTGAGATGATAAATGCCAAGTTTGAAGTCAATGGGATGAAAAATGTTTGCATAGGGGGGAAAAGCATGACCACAGTGAATGTGCCAAAATAGGCCAAAATTGGACATTAAAAAATTCATAGCTCACTTCCTGTACATTTTAGGAAATGGCTTCCACTGACTTTTTTGTGCGTCTCGGAGTGCTACACGTGCCTGCCAATTTTCGTAGCTCTAGCTCAAACGGGCCGGGATTGGTTTTTATTTTTCTACGCTAGGTGGCGCTATAGAGTCGCGTTGTTATGACAACTACATAATATCAAATTTTTCGCCGGGCCCGAAGAGACTGCAAAGTTTGGTGAGTTTTCGTAAATGTTTAGGCCCTCAAAAATGCGATCGTTTGCGGAGAATAAAGAAGAAGAAGAAGAAGAAGAAGAATAACTAGAGCTGCGAGCAGCTATAAAGGGCCCTCGCAACCCGGGCCACGTTGGGGTATATGCAAGTCGGGGGACTTGCACGTTGGGGTACTGTTAAATAGACAAGGACCATGGAAAATAGAAATGCATTTGCCGTGCCTTGTGTGTAAAAAGGTGCAGTAAAAGGCCAAAAATGATGCACAATTCCCAAAATAAATTCAAAAGTGTGGACTTTCTGATGTGTGTGCAAAGTTTCATGAAAAGTCGCTCGTTTGATATTCAAAACCAGCATCTGTTTATTTGAAAACATTGCATGGCACAGAGATGGTGTGTGATCAAATAAAAAGCTTTTTGATGACTCTTAATGTGGTGTCGCTGTGCAACACATATGTATTCATGACATAGTGAAGTATTGTGACAGTTTTGTAGGGTCCAGCAAACAGTAAATGTGTGACAGTTATTCAAGAAAAAATGTAGCTTTGAAGCAGGCTAACCAATGACATCATCTAAAGGGGAAAAAAGCACATGAGCAAGCATAGGTATAAGTAGAGGAGAAAAAGAGATGAAAGAAGTGCGAGAGATGGAACAGGAGAGGAATGCAGCTGTTTATGTATAGCTGTTGTAACAGGACAGATTAAATAACACTTTAACCTGGGGTTAACAGCGCCCTAGGACAGATAAACTCTTTAGTGTAAAAGTTTTCTGGGACAGATGAATCCCTTGGGGTCAAAGAGTTTGGGTTAGCACATAGTCTGTCTTAGGATAATGTAACCTCCATGGATGAATTAGTCCTAGGACGCTTTGACCTGCGGGCTAAAACTTCAGGGGGGTTAACCTGTCCTGTTATATTGTGATCATCGTCTTCGTGCATGTCCTCAGTGGCTTCTTCTGTCTGTGTGGCAGCATTTGATACATCTGTAGAACAAAAAAGAATGAAGAATCATGTTAGATCTGTGAAGTTTGGTTGTCTTAGGTGTAGTTTACAGAACAGTCGTGTGCATATTTTTAGCATGGTAGTGTCTTAATACAAATGCATATTATGTAATGCACTGTATATGGATATTACAGACGTAATATTTGACGGTGATCTTATATTCATAGTTTTTGCCCGTTAATAAATAATATAGCTAGTAAGTAATAAGACACGCAAAAATGGTATAGTTGAATCCTCTGGGTCAAAAAGCAATGTTTTAGGATTGTGTGATGAAATGATGAATAAAAGTAAGGATACGACAGGTACATAAATGGTTATATATACACACGGACATATATATTTATACAGTATAACAGTGCCGCATGTATTGGTTTTAAGGAAAGAGTTGAAAAGCAGTGTTCAGAAAAAAGCATAAGACGCACAAAGTACCATTTCACTACATGTAATAAGTTGTCAAGTAGACATGTGAATTAAGTGGTTAAGATAGTGGCTACTGTGCAAGTAAGCTTCAATTGTCTCTAAAAGGTTAGCATATGTGTTCTACATGATATCAATGGCTAGACGTGCTCGTGGAGAAACATTACAAACAGAAAAACACACTAAAGGTGCCTTTAACAAACCTGTTAATAAATGAGAACTTAATACATATATGTATGGCATACTGTATATGATTGAGAAAGTTGTCCTGTTTAATTTATGTATTGTATACTTACGGGAAAAAGTTGGCAATCTTTGCGTATGGAGATGATTAGAGGGTCTTTATCAAAAGAGAATTTGCTTGTTGATTTGTTCATGTTCTGTAGAAAAGCAAAGGAGTAGAAATAAATACAGTATCATACTTCATAAACATACAAGAAATTTGTAGCTGTATTAACCATTGTTGGTATTTGAAGTGATAATTTAGGAATAGAAGTGTAGTGATTGCAGAATTTATAGAGTGCTTACCTTGTATGACTTTGTAGATGGAAATGTCTTTTGTTGAAAGAGCTCTTTGTTGTCTACTATATATGCAAGGACAAGCATAAGTAGGTGTGGTTATGAAGTACTTGACCATTGAAATAAAGCAGTGGTATCAAATGTATGGACCGTGGTTTGGCTCAGGCCTGCAAAGGGGTTTAATGTGGCACAAGAGATAATCTTGTAAGGTACAAAAAATAATAATAATATAATAGGTATGCCTCTGAGTTTTCACAAATCTAGGTCAAGTCAAGTCATCTTTAGTTATTTTGCGCTTGAATCATCCAATCGGAAATGCTCCATAAAAAATGTATAGAGGGTGCGATTTATTGCAAATTGCACAAGAAATCTCTAAAAATTCATGTTAATGACAAGTCTGATGTGTGTGCAAAGTTTCACGAGTTTTCACACATGTATAGATAAAAAAAAACAAAGCAGCACTTTACTTGGCAACCAATGCATCGCTATAGCAGCAGCGTGCGACAAAATAAAAAACTTTCGATAAATTTGCATCTTAAACATCTTAAGATGAAACACACCAAGTTTGAACACGGTCGGATGAATTTTGTAGGAGGAGTTAAAATATGACCCCTAAAAAAGGCCACAAAAAAAGTCTACAAATCCCATCATAAATCAAAATGGCGGACTTCCTGTTTGGTTTAGCACATGGTTCCAAGAGACTTTTTTGTACATCGTGGGCTCTTATGTATGCCTCTAAATTATCATAGCGCTAGGTGAAACGTACAACCGGGAATGCTTCGTTAAAGAGGAGTTTTTTAGCTCAAAATGTGATGCCCGGCCCCTACGGGACTTCCTGTTGGGTTTAGCACATGGCACCAAGAGACTTTTTTGTACATCGTGGGCTGTTACATTTGTCTCCAAATTTTCGTAGCTCTAGCTGCTTCGTACAACTGGGAATGCTTCATTAAGAAGTAATTTTTTCCTTTGCAAACTGTGCATGCCACGGCAACAGCGTGCGACAAAATAAAAAGCTTTCAATAACTTTTCATCTTCAACATCTTAAGATGAATCACACCAAGTTTGGAGATGATCGGATAAACTCTGTAGGAGGAGTTCGTTAAAATAAGACCCCTATGAAATGGCCCAAAAAATGGCAACACGTTCCAAAGTAAATCAAAATGGCGGACTTCCTGTTCGGTTTAGCATATGGTTCAAAAAGAGTTTTTTGTACCTTGAGGGCTGTTACATGTCTTCAAATATTGGTAACTCTAGGTGAAATGTACAGCCGGGAATGCTTCATTAAGTTAGAATTTTGAAACACAAAATTTGATGCCTCGCCTCTGGCGGACTTCCTGTTAGGTTTAGCATATGGCACCAACAGGCTTTTTTGTAGATCATAGTCTGTTACATATGTGTACCAATTTTCGTAGCCCTAGATTAAACGTACCACCGGCAATGCTTCGTTAAGTAAGAATTTTGAAACTGTAAATTTGATGCCCCGCCACCGTCATATAGTATGTCAAAAACTTTAGATTTTTTACCATGATGTTGTCCCAGGTGTTGAGATGGTACAGCCCAAGTTTGAAGTCAATCGGGTTAACCGTGTAGGAGAAGCGGGCAAAAGTATGACCCCTGTAAATGTGCAAAAATGGGCCAAAATTGGACATTCAAATACTCATACCTCACTTCCTGTCTATTTTAGGGTACACATATCAAAGAGGTTTTTGTTCATCTGGATGTGCTACAGGTGCCACACAATTTTCGTAGCCATAGGACAATCGTAGCGGGACAGGGATCCGTTAAACCTATGTAGGTGGCGCTACAGAGCCATTTTTCTGTTATCATGTATGGCGACTTTAAAATATCAAATTTTTCGCCAGACCCGATCTGCGTGTAAAGTTTGGTGAGTTTTCGTTCATGTTTAGTGCCTCAAAAATGTGGTTGTTTGCGGAAAAGAATAATAACAAAGAAGAAGAAGAATAATAATAACTAGAGCTGCGAGCAGCTATAAAGGGCCCTCGCAACCCGGGCCACGTTGGGGTATTTGCACGTCGGGGTACTGGCATGTTGGGGTACTGTCAAATAGGAAACCATCTAAATTGTAAACGTTTTTGCCATGCTTTGTGTTTTTAAAGTTTCATGGAAAGGCCAAAAACGATGCACAATTAACAAAATAAAATCAAAATGGATTGGCACATGGCTATATAGAATACTTTTTGAATATATTCGGCATGCCTGCCAATATTCACACATCTAGCTGAATCATATAATCGGAAAGACTTCATAAAAATGTCTAGAGGGCGCTATTGAGCCATTTATTACAAATAGCACAACAAATCTCTAAATAAAATATTCATGTTCTAGACAGGTCTGGTGCGTGTGCAAAGTTTTGTGAGTTTTCACCCATATTTAGACTCTCAAAAAAGCATTTTTCTTCACAAACAATGCATGGCTACAGCAAAGGCGTGTGACAAAATAAAAAAATTCAATAACTTTTCATCTTAAATATCTTAAGATGAAACACGCCAAAGAATGAAGACGATCTGATAAGTTCTGTTGAAAATATGACCCCTATAAAAGGCCCCAAAAAATGGCTACAAATACCAAAGTAAATCAAAATGGCAGACTTCCTTTTTGATTCAGCATATGGCTTTAGAAACCTTTTTGTAAGTCTTAGGCTGATAGGTATCCCAATTTTTACAAATCTAGCTGAATCATAAAACACAAAACATTTGCAAAAGCTTCATAAAAATGTCTAGAGGGCGCTATTGAACCATTTATTGCAAATTGAATAAGAAATCTCTAAAATATTCATGCTGATGACAAGCCTGATGTGTGTGTAAAGTTTCATGAGTTTTTGCACATGTTTAGACCAAAAAAAAAAAGTAACATTTTACTTGGCAAACAATGCATCGCCATGACAACGGCGTGCGACAAAATAAATAACTTTCGATAACTTTGCATCTTAAACATCTTAAGATGAAGCACACCAAGTTTAAAGACAGTCGGATAAATTTTGTAGGAGGAGTTCGTTAAAATATGACCCCTAAAAAAGGCCACAAAAAATGGCTACAAATCCCAACGTAAATCAAAATGGTGGACTTCCTGATTGGTTTAGCATATTGCTCCAAGAGACTTTTTTTGTACATCCTGAGCTCTTATGTTTGCCTGCAAATTATCATAGCTTTAGGTGTTTAATCAAAACGCAAAATATGGTGTGCAATTCCCATGCATTGCTATGGCAACAGCGTGTGACAAAATAAAAAACTTTCGATTACTTTGCATCTTAAACATCTTAAGATGAAACATACCAAGTTTGAAGACAGTCGGATAAATTTTGTAGGAGGGGTTCGTTAAAATATGACCCCTGAAAAAGGCCACAAAAAATGGCAACAAATCCCATCATAAATCAAAATGGCGGACTTCCTGTTTGGTTTAGCCCATGGTTCCAAGAGACTTTTTTGTACATCGTGGGCTCTTATGTATGCCTGCAAATTATCATAGCGCTAGGTGAAACGTACAACCGGGAATGCTTAGTTAAAGAGGAGTTTTTTAGCTCAAAATGTGATGCCCGGCCCCTGGGGGACTTCCTGTTGCGTTTAGCACATGGCACCAAGAGACATTTTTGTAGATCCTGGGCTGTTACATATGTCTACAATTTTTCATAGCTCTAGCTGCTTCGTACAACTGGGAATGCTTCATTAAGAAGGATTTTTTTCCTTTGCAAAAAGTGCATGCCACGATAACAGCATGTGACGAAATAAAAAACTTTCAATAACTTTTCATTTTCAACATCTTAAGATGAATCACACCAAGTTTGAAGATGATCGGATAAACTCTGTAGGAGGAGTTTGTTAAAATATGACCCCTATGAAATGGCCAAAAAAAATGGCAACACATTCCAAAGTAAATCAAAATGGCGGACGTCCTGTTAGGTTTAGCATATGGTTCAAAAAGAGTTTTTTGTAAATCGAGGGCTGTTATATACCTCTACAAATTTTGGTAACTCTAGGTGAAACGTACAGCCGGGTATGCTTTGTTAAAGAGGAGTTTTTTTT
Source organism: Festucalex cinctus (assembly GCF_051991245.1). NCBI lineage: Eukaryota > Metazoa > Chordata > Actinopteri > Syngnathiformes > Syngnathidae > Festucalex > Festucalex cinctus. The sequence continues at coordinate 879,428 of NC_135426.1, read as the reverse complement.
TAGCTCAAAATGTGATGCCCGGCCCCTGGGGGACTTCCTGTTGGGTTTAGCACAGGGCACCAGGAGACTTTTTTGTACATCTTGGGCTGTTACATATGTCTACAAATTTTCGTAGCTCTAGCTGCTTCGTACAACTGGCAATGCTTCTTTAAGGATATTTTTTTTCCTTTGCAAACAGTGCATGCCATGACAACAGCGTGCGACGAAATACAAAGCTTTCAATAACTTTTCATCTTCAACATCTTAAGATGAATCACACCAAGTTTGAAGATGATCGGATAAACACTGTAGGAGGAGTTCGTTAAAATAAGACTCCAATGAAATGGCCAAAAAAATGGCAACACGTTCCAAAATAAATCAAAATGGTGGACTTCCTGTTAGGTTTAGCATATGGTTCAAAAAGAGTTTTTTGTAGGTCATAGCCTGTTACATATGTGTACCAATTTTCGTAGCTCTAGATTAAACGTACAACCGGCAATGCCTCGTGAAGTAAGAATTTTTAAACTCTAAATTTGATGCGCCGCCGCCGTCATATAGTATATCAAAAACTTTTCATTTTTCACAATGATGTTGTCCCAGGTGTTGAGATGGTACATCCCAAGTTTGAAGTCAATCGGGTTAACCGTGTAGGAGAAGCGGGCAAAAGTATGACCCCTGTAAATGTGCAAAAATTGGCAAAAATTGGACATTTAAATACTCATACCTCACTTTCTGTCTATTTTAGGGTACACACTTCAAAGAGGTTTTTGTTCATTGGGATGTGCTACAGGTGCCACACAATTTTCATAGCCGTCGGACAATCGTAGCGGGACAGGGATCCGTTTAACCTATGTAGGGGGCGCTAAGGAGCCATTTTTCTGTTATCATGTATGGCGACTTTAAAATATCAAATTTTTCGCCAGGCCTGATGTGCGTGTAAAGTTTGGTGAGTTTTCGGTCACGTTTAGTGTCTCAAAAATGCGATTGTTTGCGGAGAAGAATAATAATAAGAATAATAATAAGAAGAATTCCTACAAAAACAATAGGGCCTCGCAGCGGCACCGCCGCCGCCGCTGCTCGGGCCCTAACTAGAGCTGCGAGCAGCTATAAAGGGCCCTCGCAACCCGGGCCACGTTGGGGTATTTGCACGTCGGGGTACTGGCATGTTGGGGTACTGTCAAATAGGAAACCATCTAAATTTTAAACGTTTTTGCCATGCTTTGTGTTTGTAAAGTTTCATGGAAAGGCCAAAAATGATGCACAATTAACAAAATAAAATCAAAATGGATTGGCACATGGCTATATAGAATACTTTTTGAATATATTAGGCATGCCTGCCAATATTCACACATCTAGCTGAATCATATAATCGGAAAGACTTCATAAAAATGTCTAGAGGGCGCTATTGAAGCATTTATTGCAAATTTAATAAGAAATCTCTAAAATATTCATGCTTATGACAAGCCTGATTGATGTGTGTGTAAAGTTTCATGAGTTTTTGCACATGTTTAGACCAAAAAAAAAAAGCAGCATTTTACTTGGCAAACAATGCATCGCCATGAAACGGCGTGCGACAAAATAAATAACTTTCGATAACTTTGTATCTTAAACATCTTAAGATGAAGCACACCAAGTTTGAAGACAGTCGGATAAATTTTGTAGGAGGAGTTCGTTAAAATATGACCCCTAAAAAAGGCCACAAAAAATGGCTACAAATCCCAACGTAAATCAAAATGGTGGACTTCCTGATTGGTTTAGCATATGGCTCCAAGAGACTTTTTTGTACATCCTGAGCTCTTATGTTTGCCTGCAAATTATCATAGCTTTAGGTGAAACGTACAACCGGGAATGCTTCGTTAAAGAGGAGTTTTTTCCTCAAAATGTGATGACCGGCCCCTACGGGACTTCCTGTTGGGTTTAGCACATGGCACCAAGAGACTTTTTTGTACATCGTGGGCTGTTAAATTTGTCTCCAAATTTTCGTAGCTCTAGCTGCTTCGTACAACTGGGAATGCTTCATTAAGAGGGAATTTTTTCCTTTGCAAACTGTGCATGCCACGGCAACAGCGTGCGACGAAATAAAAAGCTTTCAATAACTTTTCATCTTCAACATTTTAAGATGAATCACACCAAGTTTGGAGATGATCGGATAAACTCTGTAGGAGGAGTTCGTTAAAATAAGACCCCTATGAAATGGCCCAAAAAATGGCAACACGTTCCAAAGTAAATCAAAATGGCGGACTTCCTGTTCGGTTTAGCATATGGTTCAAAATGAGTTTTTTGTACCTTGAGGGCTGTTACATATGTCTTCAAATGTTGGTAACTCTAGTTGAAATGTACAGCCGGGAATGCTTCATTAAATAAGAATTTTGAAACACAAAATTTGATGCCTCGCCTCTGGCGGACTTCCTGTTAGGTTTAGCATATGGCACCAACAGGCTTTTTTGTAGATCATAGTCTGTTACATATGTGTACCAATTTTCGTGGCTCTCAATTAAACGTACCACCGGCAATGCTTTGTTAAGTAAGAATTTTGAAACTGTAAATTTGATGCCCCGCCACCGTCATATAGTATGTCAAAAACTTTAGATTTTTTACCATGATGTTGTCCCAGGTGTTGAGATGGTACAGCCCAAGTTTGAAGTCAATCGGGTTAACCGTGTAGGAGAAGCGGGCAAAAGTATGACCCCTGTAAATGTGCAAAAATGGGCCAAAATTGGACATTCAAATACTCATACCTCACTCCCTGTCTATTTTAGGGTACACATATCAAAGAGGTTTTTGTTCATCTGGATGTGCTACAGGTGCCACACAATTTTCGTAGCCATAGGACAATTGTAGCGGGACAGGGATCCGTTAAACCTATGTAGGTGGCGCTACAGAGCCATTTTTCTGTTATCATGTATGGCGACTTTAAAATATCAAATTTTTCGCCAGGCCCGATCTGCGTGTAAAGTTTGGTGAGTTTTCGTTCATGTTTAGTGCCTCAAAAATGTGGTTGTTTGCGGAAAAGAATAATAACAAAGAAAAAGAAGAAGAAGAAGAATAATAATAAGAATTCCTTCAGGAACAATAGGGACCTCGCAGCGGTCGCTGCTCGGGCCCTAATAAGAATTCCTTCAGGAACAATAGGGACCTCGCAGCGGTCGCTGCTCGGGCCCTAATAATAATTCTTACAAAAACAAGAGGGACCTCGCAGCGGTCGCTGCTCGGGCCCTAATAATAATAATTTTTACAAAAACAATAGGGACCTCGCAGCGGTCGCTGCTCGGGCCCTAATAATAATAATAATAATAATAATAATAATAATAATAATAATAATAATAATAATAATAATTTTTACAAAAACAATAGGGACCTCGCAGCGGTCGCTGCTCGGGCCCTAATAATAATAATAATAATAATAATAACTAGAGCTGCAAGCAGCTATAAAGGGCCCTCGCAGCCCGGGCCACGTTGGGGTCCTTGCACGTTGGGGTACTGGCATATTGGAAGCAAAATTTCTTTGAAAATGGCATAATAAACGTTTACATGTAGAATATTTTTTTTTTGCCAGTGTGTGTCAAGCTCAACGGGTTTTGGTGGTTGTTAAGACCTGCAAAAATCAGCGTCTTTTTTTATTTTTAGGCAATGAGTTGCCCTGATTGGTATTTTTTGTAAAAGTGTATATACACATCATCGCTCGTTGTACTCATTGCACAATGTTACTTTTATTGTCCAAAGGGGCAATCAAAAATGAATAAAACAAAATGGAAACGTACATACGTTTGGATCGGTGTGAAGCCAGTGAACAATTTGAGTGGTGGAAACTAAAAGAATATTCATAAATGACTTAGTTATCACACTTAGAATGAGTGTACATTTTTTGTACAAAACACCGTATGTGGGTTTTTATATATATATATATATATATATAAATGCCTCAAGGGCTAGGTGGCGCTGTATTTATAACTGAATGTTGTCATAGAGATACCTTCAGGCCTTGATTATAAGCATACATGTCAAGTGTGGGATTTTTTTTGGAGCATGTACCGTGGAGTTATTAAGCATAACCTTCATTCACGATATTGCTTTTAATGTCCATAAAGGCTATCAAAAATAAATAAAAATATATATATGTTTGGATAAGTCTGATGCCAGTGAACATTTTGAGTGGTGGAAACTAAAAGAATATTCATAAATGACTTAGTTATCACACTTAGAATGAGTGTACATTTTTTGTACAAAACACCGTATGTGGGTTTTTATATATATATATATATATATATATAAATGCCTCAAGGGCTAGGTGGCGCTGTATTTATAACTGAATGTTGTCATAGAGATACCTTCAGGCCTTGATTATAAGCATACATGTCAAGTGTGGGATTTTTTTTGGAGCATGTACCGTGGAGTTATTAAGCATATCCTTCATTCACGATATTGCTTTTAATGTCCATAAAGGCTATCAAAAATAAATAAAAATATATATATGTTTGGTCTGATGCCAGTGAACATTTTGAGTGGTGTAAACTAAAAGAATATTCATAAATGACTTAGTTATCACACTTAGAATGAGTTTACATTTTTTGTACAAAATACCGTATGTGGGGTATTTTTTTTTATGCCTCAAGGGCTAGGTGGCGCTGCATATATAACTGAATGTTGTCATAGAGATAACTTCAGGCCTTGACGATAAACATACATGTCAAGTTTGGGATTTTTTTGGAGCATGTACCGGGGAGTTATCAAGCATATCCTTTTTCATTGCGAAACACAAATTTTGATGCCCCGCCCTCATCATATAGTATTTTGAAAAGTCAAAATTTTTCCCCCTGTCGTTGGCTCAGGTCTTGACATGGTCCAGGCCAAGTCTTAACTCAGTCGGATGAAACGTGTAGGAGAAGTGGGCAAAAGTCTGCCCCCTGTGAATGTGCAAAAATTGTCAAAAATGGGACATTCAAAAATTCGTAGCTCACTTCCTGTTCATTTTAGCACATGGGTACAAGAGACTTTTTTGTAGGTCTTGGGCTCCCTCATACACCTAAAAATATTCGTCGTTCTTGCTTAAACGTACAACTGGGGCTGTTTCGTTAAAGATTTCTAGGGGGCGCTATTGAGTCATTTTTGTAAAAATAGCACAATCGCCGATAAAAAATTGCTCATTTTGGCAGGCCAGCTGTGTGTGCCAAGTTTCGTGTGTTTCTGTGCCAGTTTAGGCCCTCAAAATTGGCGTTGTTTTCTTGGCGAACAGCGCTTAGCCACGCCCACAGCGACTCGCGAAAACTCACAAACTTCGTGTTGTGACATCATGAAGGCCGAAACCCTCATCTGAGCAAATATGAGGTAGGTCCAGTTAACGTGTTTGGAGAAAAACGTAGAAGAAAATTCGTAAGAAAAAAAATTGCCACTAGGTGGCGCTATCAGTTAGATGAAATGTAAGTTAGTAGATGTCTTTAGAGCTGGACTCTCATCAATTGTGTACAATTTTGAGAAGATAGCATCATCTCGGTCAAGTTAATGCAGCTTTTGTTGTCACGAGAAATCTTCAGACTTTGCGGCACCGTAGCGGCCACGTCCTTTGGCGAAAAGTTACAATATTCGGTGTGGGGCATGATCAACATCTTAAGGCTTTTCTGACCAATTTTCAACTGGATCCCTTCAACGAGCTCAGCACAGTAGCTAAAAACGTAAAGTATGACAATTATTGTTACCACTAGGTGGCGCTACATGGATAACTGAATTTTATCATATAGATGTTTTCAGGCCGTGACTATTAAGTTGCCTGATAAGTTTGAGATTTTTTGGAGCTTGAACATGGGAGTTATTAAGCATTTGCTCTTTCTGGACAAATGAAATTTTAAAGGCAATATTTGATGCCCCGCCCCCGTCATATAGTATTTCGAAAAGGCAAGATTTTTTCCCCAGTTGTTCTCTCAGGTCTTGAGATGATAAATGCCAAGTTTGAAGTCAATTGGATGAAAAATGTTTGCAAAGGGGGAAAAAGCATGACCACAGTGAATGTGCCAAAATAGGCCAAAATTGGACATTAAAAAATTCATAGCTCACTTCCTGTACATTTTAGCTACATGGTCCCAATAGACTTTTTTGTGCGTCTCGGGGTGCTACACGTGCCTGCCAATTTTCGTTGCTCTAGCTCAAACGTGCCGGGCTTGGTTTTTATTTTTCTACGCTAGGGGGCGCTATAGAGTCGCGTTGTTATGACGACTTCATCATATCAAATTTTTTGCCGGACCTGAGGAGTGTGCAAAGTTCGGTGAGTTTTCGTGAATGTTTAGGTACCCAAAATCGCGATTGTTTGCGGAGAATAAAGAAGAAGAAGAAGAAGAAGAAGAGGATTTTTACAAAAACAATAGGGACCTCGCAGCGGTCGCTGCTCGGGCCCTAATAATAAGAAGAATTCCTTCAAAAACAATAGGGCCTCGCAGCGGCACCGCCGCCGGTGCCGCCGCTGCTCGGGCCCTAACTAGAGCTGCAAGCAGCTATAAAGGGCCCTCGCAGCCCGGGCCACGTTGGGGTACTTGCACGTTGGGGTACTGGCAAGTTGGGGTACTGGCACAATGGGATAAAAATGAAAATGAAAATGGCATAATAAACCTTTACATGTGGATTTTTCTTTTGCCAGGTGTGATGAGTGTGTCAAGCTCAATGGGTTTTGGTGAATGTTAAGATCTGCAAAAATCAGTGTACTTTTTTATTTTTATGGAATGAGTTGCCCTGATTTGTATTTTTTGTAAAAGTATTTATACACATCATCACTCGTACTCATTGCACAATGTTTCTGTTATTGTCCATAGAGGCTATCAAAAATAAATAAAACAAAATAAAAAAGTACGTATGTTTGGATCGGTCTGATGCCAGTGAATATTTTGAGTGGTGGAAAGTAAAAGAATATTTATAAATGACTTAGATATCACACTGAGAATGAGTTTACAATTTTTGTAAAAATACCGTAAGTGGGGTATTTTTTTTCATGCCTCAAGGGCTAGGTGGCGCTGCATATATAACTGAATGTTGTCATAGAGATACCTTCAGGCCTTGACGATAAACATACATGTCAAGTTTGGGATTTTTTGGAGCATGTATCGGGGAGTTATTAAGCATATCCTTTTTCAGTGCGAAACACAAATTTTGATGCCCCGCCTTCATCATATAGTATTTCCAAAAGTCAAGATTTTTCCGTCTGTTGTTGGCTCATGTCTTGGCATGGTCCAGGTCAAGTCTTAAGTCAGTCGGATGAAACCTGTAGGAGAAGTGGGCAAAAGTATGCCCCCTGTAAATGTGCAAAAATCGTCAAAAATGGGACATTCAAAAATTCGTAGCTCACTTCCTGTTCATTTTAGCATATGGGTCCAAGAGACTTTTTTTGTAGGTCTTGGGCTCCCTCATACACCTAAAAATATTCGTCGTTAAACGTACAACCGGCGCTGCTTGTTAAAAATTTCTAGGGGGCGCTATTGAGTCATTTTTGTAAAAATAGCACAATCAACAATAAAATATTGCTCATTTTACCAGGCCAGATGTGTGTGCCAAGTTTCATGAGTTTCTGTGCATGTTTAGACCCTCAAAACCGGCGTTGTTTTCTTGGCGAACAGCGCTTAGCCACGCCCACAGCAATTAGCGAAAACTCACAAACTTCGTGTTGTGACATCATGAAGGCTGAAACCCTCATCTGAGCAAATCTGAGGTAGGTCCAGTTAACGTGTTTGGACAAAAACGTAGAAGAAAATTCGTAAGAAAAAAAATGCCACTAGGTGCCGCTATCAGTAAGATGAAATATAAGTTCGTAGATGTCTTTAGGGCTGGACTCTCATCAAATGTGTGAAATTTTGAGAAGATCGGATCATCTCGGTCAAGTTAATGCAGTTTTTATTGTCACGAAAAATCTTCAGACTTTGCGTCACCGTAGCGGCCACGCCCTTTGGCGAAAAGTTACAATATTCGGTGTGGGGCATGATCAACAGCCAGCAGCGGCAGCTGCTCAGGCCCTAATAATTTTTACAAAAACAATAGGGACCTCGCAGCGGTCGCTGCTCGGGCCCTAATAAAAATCTATTCGTGTACTGGGAGACACATGAAAATACCTAAACAAATGTATATAAACTGGCACTCGCATTTCTCCACACCCCAGCTTCATCTGTGCCTTGTGAAAGAATATTTTCTAAAGCTGGTGAAATATTGTTCAAAAAAGAAACCGTTTAAAGCCAGCCACTGTGGGAAAGCTATTATTTCTGAATAAAAATGAATAACAAATTATCCTTAGCAATTGTTGTATTTTGTTCACATACTAAATTACTGACACAAGCACATTCAAATCTTTGTCTTAAGCAAATAGCCATTGAATTCTTAACAATGTTGACCTCTTGGGCTTTTAGACCACTTGATGGCGCCATAGAGTAAATGAAGCACCATGAAGCTTTGCTACATGTGCAAACCAATTGGCTGCAAAGCTTCATTGCTTCATGAGGCTTCATTTGAACATCGCTAGAAAATACACAAACACTAAGCACAGGCAGCTGATGGGCACATGGGAGAAAGCAAACAATCCTTTGGCACAAGCAGACTGCTGCAGCTAGCCTTAAATAGCTGCTGATTGCTTATTGGTGACAGGTGTGATCCAAGGGCACCACCTACTGTTCACAAGTACAAAGCACTAGGGGGAGACAAAGCACACCAGAGAACATACATAACAAAGATATCTTTAGTGATGGGATTTTCGGCTCTTTTCGGTGAGGCGATTCATTTGGATCGGCTCAGTAAAAAGACTCTCTACGGCTCTTTTAACTTTAGCTTTTCTTTTAAATATTTACGACAAATTTACCATACATCTTGATAAATGACTTGGTGAATTAAATATTGCACTCTACTGACTGCAAACAGCAACAATTATCAAGCAAAGAAAATGATTTTTTTCTCATTTTATTGAACAAATTAATAGGCTCCATACAATAAACAAGAAACAAAACTAAAACTTCAACTAACAACAATCAAAATAACAATCAAATAACAAAAATGGTGAGTAGTAATTTAACTGCAGCAGCAGAGAACAAAACAAAGATTAGCTACTCACCCCGTCCAGGATAAGATACCTTGCTTTATTTTAAATTTGCATAAAAAAAAAAAAAAAAAAAAAAAAAAAAAAACAACATATCAATTCAACTTGGACGGGCTGATCCGGCTCCTTCTCTCATCTGACTGGAAATCATTAGTTCTGCAAAGGGGGGGGGGGCATGCAGCGAAAAAAGAAAATTCTGGGAGTCCGAGTGTTAACCACTCGACCCCATATGGGTCGCGGGGGTACTGGGGGTGTTAACCTGCCATGCATGTCTTTGGAATGTGGGAGGAGACCAGAGTACCCGGATAAGACCCACATGGGCACGGGGAGAACATGCAAACTCCACCCAGGAAGGCTGGAGCCTGGAGTATTTATGTGTAATACATTTGAATTGAATCATTAAGTTTTTTTTCCCCCTCTGCATTTAAGATCAATTCTAATGTTTCAGTGCCTTACAATAATATTACACATTTCAAATTGTCTGTATGCCTTGGATATAGAGAGGAATAACCATTAAAAAGAAATATTGGCTTGATAATAACATGTATGATAGACGTTTGTTTCATTTCAACTCAACTATTCAATTTATTACTGTATTTTCAAGATTTGCTGGAAGAGGTTATGGTATTAGAAACAAGCTAGTATTTTTTATAATCTCTTGCATTGACAAATACTTTTTTTGTAACGGAATACTTGTGTCTTGGATTTGGAGTCATGATTGACAGCTTCCTCATAGCTGTCAATCATTCATGTTACCTTCAAGGGGCGAGTTACTGTATATTATTGGGTGACCTCAGCAGGAATTTGATTCTAAACGCTAAAACGCTTCTGCTCCAGAAGTCAGTCAGCCCACTTATCAGTAAGATAGCAAAAAAAAAAAAAAAGAAAGTAGAATGAATATTTACTTGGAATGAATATATTTACTTGGCAAGTTGACTTACAGTGTTGCACCCCTAAAATTTCAGGTTGGGAGCCATTGTGCTGCTGTGAAAAAAAATTAATAAATAAATTGCTACGGTGGGGGTGTGATGGATGGACCCAGAGGCGGAATAAACAGGCAGGGAGAAGTGGAATGACAGCAACTAGAATGACTTTATTGACTGTGTGAAACGTGGATAGACTTGGCATGACGAACTGGGGGTGAACTGGTATGACGAACGGGGGCAGAAAGGGCATGATGAACCTGGCGTGGACTGAGGCTGAGACTTGGCGTGGATGACTTGGCGTAGATGACTTGGAAGACTTGGCGTGGCGTGATGCAGAGACTGGGCGTGGCGTGATGCAGAGACTGGGCGTGGCGTGATGCAGAGACTGGGCGTGGCGTGATGCAGAGACTGGGCGTGGCGTGATGCAGAGACTTGGCGTGGCGTGATGCAGAGACTTGGCGTGGCAGACTTGGAAGACTTGGAAGGCGTGGCAGACTTGGAAGACTTGGAAGGCGTGGCGTGGAATACTTGGAAGACTTGGAAGGCGTGGCGTGGAATACTTGGAAGACTTGGAAGGCGTGGCGTGGAATACTTGGAAGACTTGGAAGGCGTGGCGTAGCAGACTTGGTAGACTTGGCAGACTTGGTAGACTTGGTAAAAAGACACCACTGTGATACAACATGCAAACATGAAGACATGCAGACAATGCTCCCACACCCGCGTGAGACAAACACCACTCCCTTATACCAACACTAATGACAATAACAGGACACAGCAGGGAGGGGGAACCAATCAGCAATACACACCAGGAAGGGAAGACACAAGCAGGTGGACAAGGTTAACCATAACGAGACTGGGGGAAAAGACAGGAACACCAGACAACCAACACTCACCAAAATAAAACAAAAACCCAACCCAAACAAAACCGAAACATGACAGTACCCCCCCACCAAGGGACGGCTCCCAGACGTCCCAAAAAAAACAAGCCAAAACGAGGAGAGCGGGGACGGGAACGGGAGCAACACACAGCCCTCAACCAGGGTAAGAATATGAGGCAACTAAGGGGCGAAAGACTGCCTTACAAAAGTCCATGAAATCCGCATCGGGGGGCGGCCCAGGCGGCGGCATTAATGCGGGCTCAAGGGGCGGAAACAGGGGTGGCGCCGCCAAGGGCCGGTCCACGCGGTGGGCCCTTCTCTTGCGCCGCCAGGCGCTGGGTCCCAGATCCGCCGCCGTAACTGTGCTGGCCGGGGCGGACCACAGGCCCAGAGACTTTGACCTGGGGCAGAGACGAGGAAGCTGGGGACTTGACCTGGGGCAGAGACGAGGAAGCTGGGGACTTGACCTGGGGCAGAGACGAGGAAGCTGGGGACTTGACCTGGGGCAGAGACAAGGAAGCTGGGGACTTGACCTGGGGCTGAGACGAGGAAGCTGGGGACTTGACCTGGGGCTGAGACGAGGAAGCTGGGAACTTGACCTGGGTCGAGACGAGGAAGCTGGAGAAGGCGGCAACTCTGCCGTGACGAGGGGAACTGAGATGCCAATTGGCCGCGACAAGGGGACCTGAGACGCCAGGGGGTGCATCGCCCCGGAGCAGAGAGGCCAGGGGCTGTGTTGGCCAGGGACAGAGAGGCCAGGAGCTGCGTCGGCCAGGGACAGAGGGGCCAGGGGCTGCAGCGGCACAGACGAATCGGCCAGGGGCTGCGGTGGCAGAGGCACCGGAGTTACGCTCGGGGGCGGTAGCGGCACAGGCGTAGAGTCCAGGGGCGGCAGCAGCACAGGCGAAGAGGCCAGGGGCTGAAGCAGCAGCAGCGGCACAGGCGAAGAGGCCAGGGGCTGAAGCAGCAGCAGCGGCACAGGGCGGCCGAGGCGCCGGGACCAGGGCCTGAAGCCGGCGGGACGCCGGGACAGGGACCTGAAGCCGGCGGGGCGCCGGGACGGGGACCTGAGGCCGGCGGGGCACCAGGACGGGGACCTGAGGCCGGCGGGGCGCCGGGACGGGGACCTGAGGCCGGCGGGGCGCCGGGACGGGGTCCTGAGGCCGGCGGGGCGCCGAGACGGGGTCCTGAGGCCGGCGGGGCGCCAAAACGGGGACTAGAGGCCGGCGGGGAGCCGGAACGGGGACTTGAGGCCGGCGCGGAGCCGGAACAGGGACTTGGTGCTTCCGCTGGGTCCGGGTTGGTGGGAGCATTCTGTTACCCCGGGTTTACACTGGATGCGGTTGCGGTGCGGTTGCGGTACGTTCCGGCGACGCAAGCAATTAGATTCCATTCATTCGAATGGTGCAGTTTACACCGCTTGCGGGTGCGTTGCGTGTCGACTGCGTCTCAGCTGCGGCGTGCCGCAGCCCTTCCGCAAGGATAGACCTATTTTCTATTTTTGCCGGACGCCGCAGCGGTTGGCCTCCGGCAAATGGCAAGCTAGCACAAAACACATCAAGCGGGAGAGGAAGACCGACGCAGTTTCAAAATAAATTTCCGGTTACCTTTCAAGATAAAACACTTGCCAGCTCCTATTTCGCAAGCATGCTAGCAAAACGTGATGTGGGCGTAGACGGGCCTGGAGTTAACGTGCGAGGGGCTCATTCACGGTTTAGACATCAGCGAACATGGACGAGGAGAGGTTTATATTGGAGGTAGAAAGCCACAAAATAATAAAAGTCCACCTCTCTTTCTGCTTCTCTGTTGAGCACAGACTTTCTGTGTGTTTGTCGTTGTTTTTAATGCCACATGATCGCGCGCGGTCACGCGAGACACGGCGGGAAATGGTCGGCGACGGAGCTGCGCGGAGCAGGTGGGGATTGGCCAAAAAATTGACGCGTCCGGAGCACGCAGTCAAGACGCACCGCGCACGCAACCGGTGTAAACCCGGGGTTACGGTGGGGTGTAATGGATGGACCCAGAGGCGGAATAAACAGGCAGGGAGAAGTGGAATGACAGCAACTAGAATGACTTTATTGACTGTGTGAAACGTGGATAGACTTGGCATGACGAACTGGGGGTGAACTGGTATGACGAACGGGGGCAGAAAGGGCATGATGAACCTGGCGTGGACTGAGGCTGAGACTTGGCGTGGATGACTTGGCGTGGATGACTTGGAAGACTTGGCGTGGCGTGGAAGACCTGGCGTGACGTGGATGACTTGGGAGACCTGGCGTGACGTGGATGACTTGGGAGACTTGGCGTGGCGTGATGCAGAGACTTGGCGTGGCGTGATGCAGAGACTGGGCGTGGCGTGATGCAGAGACTGGGCGTGGCGTGATGCAGAGACTGGGCGTGGCGTGATGCAGAGACTTGGCGTGGCGTGATGCAGAGACTTGGCGTGGCGTGATGCAGAGACTTGGCGTGGCAGACTTGCCGTGGCGTGGCAGACTTGGAAGGCGTGGCGTGGCAGACTTGGAAGACTTGGAAGACGTGGCGTGGAATACTTGGAAGACTTGGAAGGCGTGGCGTGGAATATTTGGAAGACTTGGAAAGCGTGGCGTGGTAGACTTGGTAGACTTGGTAGACTTGGTAAAAAAAAGACACCACTGTGATACAACATGCAAACATGAAGACATGCAGACAATGCTCCCACACCCGCGTGAGACAAACACCACTCCCTTATACCAACACTAATGACAATAACAGGACACACCTGGGAGACACAGCAGGGAGGGGGAACCAATCAGCAATAAACACCAGGAAGGGAAGACACAAGCAGGTGGACAAGGTTAACCATAACGAAACTGGGGGGAAAAGACAGGAACACCAGACAACCAACACTCAACAAAATAAAACAAAAACCCAACCCAACCCAAACAAAACCGAAACATGACATAAATAAATAATAATAACAATTAGTTTGAAACCCTGCATGATGATGACAAACTTCATCAATCACAACTTCCTCATTCAAAGTTCATAACTACCTCACAGAATTGACGATTTGCATCAGTTTATGTTTAAAATAGCTCATGGATGATGTAATGTAACTACATAAACACTACAAAAAAAAACATGACCATCAAATCGCTTCATGTTTAAGTAGAAAAATCCAAACATTGCTGCACAGCTTGCAAGAAGTGGAGTCGCGATGTAAACGAATGCAGAAGATATCGAGTGATGTGTCGGTCGCGAACGAGCCTGTACGAAGAGCCGTTCTTTGAAGTGAACGACGAGAACCGGCACCGTCATCCCCCCCCCCTCCTCTCTCTCTCTCTCTCTACCTATGTCGCTCTCTCTTTTTCACGTGTCTGAAGCAAGATTTGGCAGTGTCTCAGCTGCCATGCTCAGAGAGGGAGGGGAGGATGGTGGTTGGGGGTGGTACTGCACGCGGAGCACATGCTCCGCCTCGTCTGCGCAGCCGCAGACAGAGAGAGACAGGAGAAGGAGAAAACAGGAGGGGAAAGGACGACACACAAACGCGGGTTGTACAAGATGAGCTGAACACGCAGTAACTGTCAGGGTTACGGCTTCATGAGCCCCGTTCCCCTCCTTCCTGTGTGTGTGTGTGGGTGTGTGAGAGAGACAAGGCAGTTAATTAGGCGGATGGGAAGCAGCTGGAGCAGCAGCCAGGTGTGGAGAATCACATTGCCAGCCTTCTTAAGCCAGCCCCGGACCACAGCTCAGCGCCAGAACGTCTTGAGTAGTACACCAGTCAGTTGTGTCCAGTTTACTTACTCACTTGCTTGGCTCGCTCCTTAACTATTGGTGTTCCTCCTGTCCAGGTCATCTCCACCGGCTCCCGCCTTGCTTGCTCACCTGCCATCCTGTCTGCCATCCTGTCTGCCATCCTGCCTGCCATCCTGCCTGCCTGCTTGCCTGCCTGCCTGCTTGCCTACCGGCCGGTTCACCCGCTCACCACCTGTTTCTCTGCTCCTGGTCATCCTCCACCCTGCGGACACTCTCCAGATCAAGTTGGCCCGCTTGCCTGTTCCACTCACCTCTGCTCATTAAAGATACTTGCACCTGCCATTCTTGTCTCGTCGTACCTGCATTTGGGTCCTCCCTGCACCCCCCATCCTAACATTACGTTCTGGCCAAAACATTGACCCCGCAGGTACTGACCCCGCCCAACGCAACCAAGCCGCTCAAGGACTACTCCTCGAACAACACGACCAAGCCCTTCATGTTCTCCTCGCAAAGGTAAAGGAATTTTCCCAAGTATTATCTTCCGTCCAAGACCAGTTGGCAATGTTGCAGACCCACGGACAATTCTCCTCGCCGCCGCCACAGCCGCCCACTCACACTCCACCCGTACAAGCACAGGTAGCTCAGGAACCCTTTGTCCCCGCCCCGGCGCCTTATTACGGCGACTTGGGTTCATGTCGAGCCTTCTTGGTACAATGCGCTATAGTTTTTGAGCAACAGCCCCATTCTTATGCCTCTGATCGTGCAAAAATCGCCTACCTGATAGGTTGCCTTCGAGGGGCTGCGCTCGCCTGGGCTTCCGCCGAATGGGAGCGTCAATCACTGGTGTGCGCTTCCTATCCTGCATTCACGGAGGAGATGAGGAAGATTTTTGACCACCCGGTGCGCGGTAAGGAAGCAGCTAAACGTTTGATGTCTCTCCGCCAGGGCTCCCGAAGTGTAGCTGAGTTTTCAGTAGAGTTCCGTACGCTCGCAGCCGAGAGCAACTTTAATAATGAAGCACTCCAGGAGGTATTCCTTCGCGCCCTTAACGACTCTCTTAAGGACGAATTAGCCTCCCGCGACGAACCCGCGGACCTAGACCGTCTCATTGAGCTAGCTATCCGTATTGACTGTCGGCTCAGAGAACGTCAGAGACAGCGCCGTTCGGCACCAGCTCCGCGCCCCGTCTCACCGCCAGCAGTTCCAGCCATTCAGCCCAATGTAGCCCCCATGCTAGCCTTGCGTCCCGCCGACACTCCAGAGCCAATGCAGCTAGGGGGCGCCAGATTGACTCAGGAGGAGAGGGCACGGAGACTTAGTAACCGGTTATGCTTGTACTGCGGTCAAGGAGGTCACTTCATTCAGTCTTGCCAGATAAGACCAGTAAAAGGGGGGGCTCACCAGTAACTGGGGAGAGACTGGTGAGCCAGACAAACAGCTCCTCATCCCATCGCTTAGTGCTCTCAGCCACCTTGTCACACCAGCACCAGTCCAGGACAGTTTCTGCATTAGTCGATTGCGGAGCAGACGAGAACCTCATTGACTACAGTTTGGTAAAAGAACTTGGGTTAGAGACGCGCCCCTTGTCGACCCCGTTTAGAACCACTGCGCTTAACGGACAGTTATTGTGCCATGTCACGCAACAAACCACGCCTGTTTCCCTCTGTCTCTCTGGTAACCATTTTGAGGAGCTCAGCCTCTTTGTTTTTGATTGCCCCCGGTCTCCCGTGGTATTGGGGTTACCATGGCTCAAGAAACATAATCCTGAGATTGATTGGGCCATCCCAAAACAGACTGCATGGAGTGAGACCTGCCATGAGGGTTGTTTGCGTTCAGCCCAAGTTCCCATCCAGAGCACTAAGGCACCTGAACCCCCCGATCTCAGTACAGTCCCTCGCTGCTATCACGACCTCAGTCGGGTTTTTTCCAAGGACAGAGCTGCGTCACTACCACCTCACAGGCCTTACGATTGTGCCATTGATCTGCTGCCAGGTGCCACCCTTCCCAGCAGCCGTCTCTACAACATCTCACGACCAGAGAGGGAGGCGATGGAGAAATACATCACAGAGTCTCTGGCTGCAGGCATCATCCGCCCCTCGTCCTCTCCCGTTGGTGCTGGTTTTTTTTTCGTTGGAAAGAAAGATAAGACTCTACGATCATGCATAGATTACCGGGGACTTACCCCGGGTTTTCACCGGTTGCGGTTGCGGTGCGGTTGCGGTGCGGTCCGGCGACGCAAGCAATTAGATTCCATTCATTCGAATGGTGCAGTTTACACCGCTTGCGGGTGCGTTGCGTGTCGACTGCGGAAGGCCTGCGGCGTGCCGCAAGCCTTCCGCAAGGATAGACCTATTTTCTATTTTTGCCGGACGCCGCAGCGGTAGGCCTCCGGCAAATGGCAAGCTAGCACAAAACACATCGAGCGGGACAGGAAGACCGAGGCAGTTTCAAAATAAATTTCCGGTTACCTTTCAGAATAAAACACTCGCCAGCTCCTATTTCGCAAGTTTTTCAGCAAAACGTGACGTGGGCGTCGCCGGGCCATGTGCTCATTCACGGTTTAGACACCAGCGAACATGGACGAGGAGAGGTTTATATTGGAGGTGGAAAACCACAAAATAATATATGACACGGCACATCCTTTTTATAAGGACTGTAATGTATTGTGAGTTTGATGTTCGCGATTGCTTGTTGTGCCCGTCTCGCTTGCCGTACTGAGCGGCAGCCGGACGGGGAAGACAGAAATAAAGAGTGGACCCGCACTGACCCGACTCTCGTTATTAATATACTTTACAAGGACAACCAAAAAAAGGATGCTGCATGGAATCTCATAGCAGAAGAAGAAGAAAAAGTTAAATCAAAAGAAGTCCACCTCTCTTTCTGCTTCTCTGTTGAGCACAGACATTCTGTATGTTTGTCGTTGTGAAATGCCACATGATCGCGCGCGCGCGGTCCCGCGAGACACGTTGGGAAGTGGGCGGCGACGGAGCTGCCGGACCGCAGCTGTGCGGAGCCGGTGTGGATTGACAAAAAAATTGACCCGTCCGGAGCACGCAGTCAAGACGCACCGCACCGCAACCGCATCCAGTGAAAACCCGGGGTTAACGAGATCACGGTCAGGAACAAATACCCCATTCCACTCATTGAATCCGCATTCACTCCCCTCCACGGCGCGTGTGTTTTCACCAAGCTCGATCTGCGCAACGCCTACCACTTGGTCCGGATAAGAGAGGGGGATGAATGGAAAACTGCCTTCAACACCCCCCTTGGACACTATGAATATCTGGTCATGCCCTTTGGACTAACAAACGCCCCTGCAGTTTTCCAAGCTCTGCTGAACGATGTTCTCAGAGATATGATCAATAAGTTTGTGTTTGTTTACTTGGATGACATCTTAATCTTCTCAGGATCCCAGTCAGAGCATGAGGAGCACGTTCGGCGAATTCTCCAGAGGCTCCTAGAGAACAGACTTTACGTCAAAGCAGAAAAATGTGAGTTCCATGTCTCCAAGACCACCTTTCTGGGGTACGTAATCTCTAAGGGAGAACTGTGTATGGACCCAGCCAAGTTAACGGCAGTCTCAGAATGGCCACAACCAACTAATCGCAAGCAGCTTCAACGTTTCCTAGGCTTTGCTAATTTCTACAGAAGATTCATTAGGAATTATAGTCATGTTGCGGCCCCCCTCACAGCTCTTACCTCCACTTCAATTCCTTTCCGCTGGTCTCAAGAGGCAGATTCCGCCTTTGCCAACCTCAAACACCGGTTTACGGCAGCTCCTGTCCTCGTCCATCCTGATCCCTCACACCAGTTCATCGTAGAGGTTGACGCGTCCGAGACAGGTGTTGGAGCCGTACTGTCCCAGCGCCATGCAGAGGATGGTAAGATACATCCGTGTGCCTTCTTTTCCCGCAAGTTATCCCCGACAGAGCGCAACTACAGTATTGGGGACCGAGAGCTCCTGGCCGTCAAACTCGCCTTGGAGGAGTGGCGGCATCTCCTAGAAGGAGCAGAAGTACCTTTTGTGGTATGGACGGACCACAAGAATTTAGAGTACCTTAAGGCTGCCAAACGACTGAACCCCAGACAGGCCAGATGGTCCCTCTTCTTTTCCCGATTTAATTTCACCTTATCCTATGTCCCAGGTTCCAGGAACACCAAACCAGATGCCTTATCCCGCCAGTTTACTACCACAAAGCCCAAGGAGGATCAAGAATCTATCCTCCCGCCCACCTGTTTCGTGGGATCAGTCGAACTGACTATAGAGACCCTAGTCAAGAACGCGCAGAAAGAGCAACCAGATCCTCGAGGTGGGTCCCCGAGAACTCTGTTTGTCCCTGATAATGTCCGCCCGCAGGTTCTCAAATGGGCTCATGCCTCTCGCCTCACATGCCACCCGGGAGTGAGGAGAACCCTGTCAGTTCTTCATCAGAGATTCTGGTGGCGCACCATGGGGGCTGACACACGGGAGTACATCGCAGCCTGTCCCGTATGTGCCCGCAACAAGAACTCCACCAGACCCAGTGCTGGGTGCCTCCGTCCATTGCCGGTCCCCAGTCGTCCTTGGTCCCATATTGCCCTTGATTTCGTCTCCGGTCTCCCCCCATCTCATGGGTATACTGTAATTCTTACTATCATTGACAGATTCTCCAAGGCCGCACACTTTGTCCCTCTGGTCAAGCTCCCCTCAGCCACAGAAACTGCAGACCTGTTAGTTCAACATGTTTTTCGTCTCCACGGCATACCACATAACATAGTCTCTGACAGGGGTCCTCAGTTTACATCACTTGTCTGGAAATCCTTCTGTTCAGCCCTGGGCATGTCAGTGAGCCTCTCATCTGGGTACCACCCCCAAACCAATGGCCAGTCTGAACGGGCAAACCAGCAACTGGAGACCTCCCTCAGATGCATGTCTCACCAAAACCCATCCGCCTGGAGCACCTTTCTCCCCTGGGTTGAATACGCCCACAATGCCCTGCCTAACGCCTCCCTAGGTATGTCACCTTTCCGCTGCTCCTTAGGCTATCAACCTCCCCTGTTTCCTGCCCAGGAGAAGGACCTGGCAGTCCCTTCCGTTCGAGCCCACTTGAGCCGCTGTGCCAGGGTCTGGAAACGAGCCCGTGCCTCTCTCCTCCAGTCCACAGTTCGTTCGGCGACACAAGCTAACCGTCGCCGCTTGCCGGCGCCCTCCTACACCGTGGGCCAGAAGGTTTGGCTGAATGCCAAAGACCTCCCTTTGAAGGTTAGTTCTCGAAAATTGCCGCCTCGATTCATAGGTCCATATGAAATCGAGAAAATAATCAACCCTTGTGCTGTGCGACTCAAGTTGCCTACCTCTCTCCGTATTCATCCGACATTCCACGTATCACAAGTTAAACCGTTTGTCTCTAGTCCATTAGCCCCGCAGGGTCCCACCCCCCCACCCCCGCAGGTTGTGGATGGCGGCCCTGCCTACAAGGTCCGCCGCCTGCTGGACGTCCGTCGCCGGGGGCGTGGCTACCAATACCTGGTGGATTGGGCTGGTTACGGCCCGGAGGAAAGGAGCAGGGTTCCGGGTAGTTGGATCCTGGATAAGTCCCTCATCGCGGACTTTAACCATCGGCGTGCGCCGGGTGGCGCCCGTAAGGGGGGGGGGGTACTGTCAGGGTTACGGCTTCATGAGCCCCGTTCCCCTCCTTCCTGTGTGTGTGTGTGGGTGTGTGAGAGAGACAAGGCAGTTAATTAGGCGGATGGGAAGCAGCTGGAGCAGCAGCCAGGTGTGGAGAATCACATTGCCAGCCTACTTAAGCCAGCCCCGGACCACAGCTCAGCGCCAGAACGTCTTGAGTAGTACACCAGTCAGTTGTGTCCAGTTTACTTACTCACTTGCTTGGCTCGCTCCTTAACTATTGGTGTTCCTCCTCGCTTTGCTGGACCGCGGTTGACGGCTTCTTTCTTTGGTGGTGGTCCTTATGCATGCCAGATCCGTCGCACCAGCATCTACTGAAACTCAACAGAAGTACCCTCTCCCTCCCACAGCCCCTTGAATCAGTTGGTGCTGGTGTCTGTGGTTCTCACTTTGCTTTATCTATCCTTCCCTCCTTCCTCTCTTTAGTTTTTCCTCTGGTCACTTGAGATCTTAATTTATTAGAAGTATGAGGTTTCTGGGGTTGGCATAAGACTCTGGTTTTGTAACCACGCAGGAGGGGTCTTGTTGGTGCTGGACTTCACCTTGATGGATTGGATGTACTGGCTTCTATGGATCTCACTCTGCCTTATCGATCCTTCCCTCCTTCCTCTCTTTAGTTTTTCCTCTGGGCTCTTGAGATCTCGCTAAATTTGCTGGAATTTAGAGGCTTCCGGGGTTGGCGTAAGACTTTGATTTTGTAATCATGGGGAAGGCAGGAAGTGTTTGGTCGGTGCTGGATTTCACTTTGATTTACCTTTCTTTTCTCTTTATTTCTTTTTTTTTCCTGACCTTTTCTCTGGTCTCCTGACCATTTAAACCTCACGACTCTGGCAAGATTCTGAAGTACCTGGTTAAGGCGAAGGGTAATGGGATATTTATAAGGTTTTAGGTGAATGAATGAGTATAAATTTATACGTATTTGCACGCACGCACGCGCACGTACGCAAACGCACACACGCAAACGCACGCACGCACGCACGCAAACGCACGCACACATACACACAAAAAAAAAAAAAAAAGTACGTCTTGAGTAGTACACCAGTCAGTTGTGTCCAGTTTACTTACTCACTTGCTTGGCTCGCTCCTTAACTATTGGTGTTCCTCCTGTCCAGGTCATCTCCACCGGCTCCCGCCTTGCTTGCTCACCTGCCATCCTGTCTGCCATCCTGCCTGCCATCCTGCCTGCCTGCTTGCCTGCCTGCCTGCTTGCCTACCGGCCGGTTCACCCGCTCACCACCTGTTTCTCTGCTCCTGGTCATCCTCCACCCTGCGGACACTCTCCAGATCAAGTTGGCCCGCTTGCCTGTTCCACTCACCTCTGCTCATTAAAGATACTTGCACCTGCCATTCTTGTCTCGTCGTACCTGCATTTGGGTCCCCCCTGCACCCCCATCCTAACAGTAACATTTGGAGAGATTTAAGAAAATGGATGGAATGGGTTACACGTAAAAAAAAATAATAAAATAAAATAAAAAAAAATAAAAATAAAAAAAATAAATAAACGTGTAGCAACAAATACAGTAGCTATAGTTGTTAAAGATTAAATGAAAGTGAAATACAACTTAAATGTACTTAGACAGTGTACATTGCACTAGACTAGACGGAGAAATAAATCAAGAAATAAGGTTTGGCAAATAAATGTGAAATACAATACATAAAACTGAAAATAGCTAAATACATGCAAGAAATTGAGTTAGTGCAGTAGTTCCGTATTGTAGAGCTTATTTAGATGTATAATGAAGTGTAATAATAATAAGAATAATTTTATACCACCTTAGAGAATAAAATTTCCAGGTATAATGAATTAACTTGATTTATTACTGGAAGATACATTTTATTATCATAAAGCACCAACTCTTCATCAGGGAATGTCAGTGTGTTCGTTTTTATCCACTAGATGGAGTCATGGGGCAAATATTTATTACTGGCTGGGGACTTTCTGCCTGTGTCCTGTTTATTGGTAGTGTGCACAAAACTGTAGCTCTTGTCCCTTTGATATCATACAAAAATGATGGTTACTTTGATGTTTTGTGTATTTAGACAACGAAATAAGAGCTTCAGCAGTTTTCGCCAAAACTGAAATAAAAAGGGCGAACTGTGGCTTTAAAATCTCCTAATTAGCGTGGAAAAGTACCGTAATAGGAATCACGAATGTTTGTGCCTTTGCACAAGCACGAAACAGGAAATCTAAGACAGTAGGTCGCCAGTGCGCATGCCCGCGCCTCCGCCCAGCCGTGCACGAGCTCCGCACTCACACAAGACGTGGGCGCCATCTTGTTTCTCGTCGACGGCGGGCTCGAGTGATTAGAACAAGGGATACATCCTCTTTAAAAGCCCGATACGGCTAATCCACTACATACGAAATGTACGCAGTGGCGTCAAGTGGACCTCAAAATGCCTCAAATTAAAGGAGCTGTTGTCGATGTGCTTCGCTGCGACATTTTTTGGCTAATGGCGCCGAGATGGCTCTCCGGCTGAGCCCCTCTCCCCTCACAGCTCAGAGCCCGCCCACTGAATACTAAACGCATGATGTCATCGAAATCAAACTGCTTCACGCACATAGGCAAAAAACAAAAAATCAACACGCTTTTACTTTGATTCTTGTGAGTGACTGTCATTAATATGCCATCATCGTAAGGTTGTTGGAAAAAAAAAAACCCAAACAAAAAAAAAAAAAAAACAGGCGACAGTTGATTGAAAAGTTTTCTCCTCTCGGGCAGTTTACGCGCTGTGTCCTCCCCCGAGCACCTCCGCCTTGACGCTGGCTGGAAACAGCTGACTTTTTAAGTCGCTCCACGGCCAACTTAGCGTCGGGCTAAACATAAGAGAAAGGAATGCAAAGGGGAGAAACGGGCAGCCTCTTGTTTGCTTTGCTGTGCTGCGCCTCGGAAAAAAAACTGCCGCTGCTGTGACGCCAGTGCGCATGCGCGAGGAACTGCACTTTGATTGTGGGGGAGGGGAACGCGCTGCATGTAATCGATGAGGACATCCTCGCCAACGTTGTGATGTCAAAGGGAATTCTACACAGGCTTGACACGACGTCATATAGAGATTGGAGACATTCCATATGATGCGATGCACCGCGTTTATGCAAGTCTATCAGTTCAATAAAGTAGTGACCCATGACACCCCCTTCTGACTTTTGTTGCTACATATGTTCAATTATGTCTATTGTTGAAAGTATCCGATAATAATTCTGCTCTCTTCAGCCACATTCCGTTGTGAACTTGTGATTGTCCTCATTGGGTTCACAGTGAATGGCCACCAGGAATATCTGCACCTATCCCACAACCTATTTCTTCCTCTGTGGTATTTTTCCAAATATTGGGTATATCAAGACAACCATATTGTGTTATTTGATGACACGTTAATTTACTGGCGAAGCATGCAAGAAATTGGGAACAATAAAGACCTCTGTGTCAAAAGTGTCCTTGAGTGTACAAACGCGACCTCAGGAATGTATAAATGCGAAAGGCCAACGATTTGAACACATAACAGATTGTTCTCATTGTTAATTGATGTGTCATTCTAGTTGATACTTTTTTTGTTTGTTTGTTTTTTCTCATAAAAGTATTTCAAAACACTTGTGTAAAGGATTACATAAGAGTTTAGCTATCTTGCTGCTTTGGGTTCGGGAATTTGGCCCTGCTGCTCTTCATCCAGGCATGCGACACATTTGTCAAGAAATACTAGTAACTACAAGGAGAGAAGAAAAACCTGGTAGGCCTCAGGGCTTTCTCTCCTAGCCTGAACTACCAAAAGCAGTCATCTGCATTTACAAACATTTACAACCTAAATTCTAATTTAGATTCATTTATTCCCATCAGTAAGTTGTCTCATAGTGGATCTCTTAGCTGCACTGCTTCTGATATATATATATATATATATATATATATATACATACATACATATATTCACACACACACACACACAATGTCATAAAATGTCCGTTTGGTTGGTCAACAAGCCAAGTGTGACTGGCAAAACACATCAGTTGATAATCAGCATCTCTGGTGAGTATGTAGTATTTTATTTTTCACGTTTTTGTCATGTTATAAAAAAATACAGATGACGTAATGGCAGGATTGCACGCTGCAACATTTTTTATTTTAATATTTTCTATAATTGCGAGAACATAAAAGACAAGCCACATATTAATTACACAGCTGATTATAAAAATAGTAGCACTCAATTGAAAAATGAGATTTCATCTTTGAAATAAAAGACAAACGGCCGCTCTCAGGAGAGGAAACAGAGGGTTGCGCGCGCATCGCGCACGGCGGGCCCTGTGAAATGGACCGTGTCACCCCGCAGCACGTGGAGGCGGGGCGTCGCTCTTACTGACGGAAGGTGGAGGGGCGGGGGCAAGGGAGGGCGGCCGCAAGAGGGGGAGAGCGGTGGGAGGCGGAGTCACCACAGTCCTGGCAGGGCCGCCATTTTTGCAAAGGGAAAAAGAGACTGCTTTTGAGGGGGATCTAATTTCTAAAAGTCGCTCTTTGCCCAGCGAATAGTTTGTTTTTAACGCTTCCCCCCTCAATTCTTCTGCCGACCTGGGCCTCCTTCCCTTGTGCAGCACCGGGGGCGGCGCGGATTTTTTTGTGGGCAGGAGAGGACTAGCGAAGACGAGGTTGAGAATCCAAACCTTTTCGGAGATTTGCTTTTTTTTTTAAATATTATTATTATTATTTTTTTATTTTTATTTTTGCGAGTGATCCGCAGTGTGTGGACACGAGTATTGTTTTGGTTGTGGAGGGAGGCTGTGTGGACAACGACGAGGGTCTTGCCCCACTGCCAAACTCGTTCCCTGGACCCCTCCAACGTGGATATAACACGGTTAGTACACAGCAGTTTGTTGTTAATGTCAGGTTAGCACAAATCCGACCTGGAAGGCTATTGTTGGCTTTACTTTATCTTGTACAACACGCTAATGCTTGCTAACGTTGTATCAGCTGTGTGTAGCACAACCGCACTTGTGTCTAGAAGTGCTCAGGAATTGACTAATCATTTAAGGAGAAATACCCAGGTGACGTAAGAATATACTAATGTGTTCAAGTTGGCAACAGCAAAAGAGCGCTTGCTTGCTTCCTACTGGCTAGCACAGGCTATTAGCCAAAATTAGCTTGACAGATGCGGAGTGGCAACGTTTGAGTGGCCGTACGTTAATTAAACGTCATAAAAAGTTGTATAGTGGTATTGTTTGAATATGCATATCGCAGTGTTGGCTGAATTGAAAACAAGTCGGCAGAGATCGAAATAACCCTGCTTGAACCTCACGACTCGGGGGTGGGGGTTGTAACGCTTTAAAATGTCAAGGCTTTGTTAAGACGATCAATAAAATAGAAGCTACGTTGAGATCGAACTCGGTGCAATGTGTGCCCCCCCCCATTGTAATGAAGGTGTTCCGTCTTCGGACATATGACAGCGGCCGTGGTTCGGCACCGTGTGTTGCGGGCCACACTGCGCACCGTTTCAACCCCAAACCTTTACACATAATTCACGTGGATGCTTACATCGACTTGTTTTTTATTCTTAGTCCCTAACTACGCGTTTTAAGCAAACCGACCAGAGCTTGTGTCCAGTCAACAAGATAAATGTGCCTTAGTTGCAAACTTAAATGTTGTCGACGTAACTCCCATCCCGCTCGCTCGCTCACAGCAGTTCATTTCCATCCGAACTCCGAAACAATAAGGTTCAACATTCATGTAAACAAACGTGTACAAATATTTATTCGCAGTCCCCATGTTGCATGTAAGCAGCTGCTGCTGAAATGCATGCCTTATTGCGCAGTGACCTCATACTCCTAGGAGCTTTTTAGACGAGGCAAAATGGATTTAATAATAGGAAGAAAAGCTCCCCCAAGAGAAGGGAATGTTGCTGTTTGTGTCGGAAATTGACTTGTGAATTAGCAAAGTGATATGCTGTCCATTCTAAATTGTGTATTGGGCTCGTGTGCTGCAAGCATGGGGGAGGGGACGCCCTATGTCATACCGTTTGTAATTAAATAAATATATGTTTAAAAAAGGTGCCGTATTTTTTTTAAGTAACCCATTAGTGAGTAATTGTATTGCAATTACACGCGAGTGTCGTCGACCAGCGCAGACGTGATCGCTTCTTACTGTTTATGTGCATACAAAACATTAGCCCACTTTTCCATTGAGCGGCTAGCTTAGCCCAGCTAGCATCCATGACGTATTCGCCGCTTGTTTTGACCTTCACTGACGACACAAAGTGGAATTACCGTCCGCTTATCAATGCGTCTAACTCTTCAATGTAAGCACGTCGCACGACTCGAGTGGGGCGCATTTGCCTCGACGCGATGCTCCCACCGCCGTTTTACTCCGTCCAAAGTGGCCCACATAATTGCTAGCCGATTAGCTGGCAAGCTTCGCTTTCGACGAACGCGCAGGCGAGGCGACACATCGGCACGCAGAAAGAAAAGAGTCGTCGGACGGGCTGCTACTTGGGCTCGCCAGTGCGGGGAGCGAGGCGGCCGAGCGCGAGGAATAGTGGTTCGCCGCGGCTGGCGTGCCTCCACGAGCTTCTCGACGACGAACAAGCGGCAGGAAAATGGCGTCCGCGGCCAGCCTGTTGTGGTAACATAATAGTAACGTTGTCGCCTCCACACCCCTACCGGCAGCCCTCACTGCAGCGCCGACACACTCACTGGGAAGCAACTGCACACGCATATACATTTCATTGGGATAAAAGTGACACAAAAGCAGACTTTTTTTTTTTTTCATTTGTATTATTTGAAAACGAAATACCCTTAAAATCGTCACCCAAGAAGGAAAGACTGCGTGACGCATGCTGCTGTCATGTTGGATGAGACACGACCTCCTGCCTTCTCCAACTATAATACACAATCCTTGTCAAATCAACACGCACAAGCATATTTTGGCCAAATTGAGTTATTTTTGTTATTGTTCAGACTTTTGGCATCATTTGTCATCTTGTTACCTTTTGGTGGAGACCACAGGAGCTTTGGAGATGACTGTGGCCCGGCCCACCTTGCGTCCATCAGGGGATACATGCATCATTATTCCTTCCTGGAGGTTTATAACTAATTGGTCAAAGATAAACAGAGGCATGTTTGTGTGTGTGTTCTTGTACATAATACATAGTGAGGACCAAAATACGTCTTTATCCAACAGAATGAGGACATTTTTGTGAAGTGAGGACATTTTGGCCGGTCCTCACTTTGCAAGACCTCTTTTTGAAGGTCAAGACTTGGTTTTAGAGTTTAGGTTTGAATTGGGTTATGGTTGGGGTTAGGGTAAGGGTTAGGTTTAGGCAATCATTTTTGATGGTTGCGGTTAGGGTAAGGCTCTAGGAAATGCATTATGTCAATGGATGTCCTCACAAAGATATATGTACAAGAGTGTGTGTGTGCGCGCTTGGGGTGCATTTTTCCTGTTCACCTTGACGCGCTCACGTGATCTCCCAGCTGGGCGGAGGAGGCTCGGCTCAGGTGACCTGTTTTTTTGTGCCACTGGCTGCCCTGTAACAGATCCCGCTTTTTGACAGGAGGGCCGACCTCCGCCAAGGCCTGACAACCTCCTTGGGGGCATGAGTGCTTCTGGGTCGCACACATTTTTCAAGAGGCGTCACAATGCACAATTTGTCATAAAAGACCTGCAGAGACCCGTCAAAGCCTTTTGGTTGTTTTATTGATACACACCGGTAGGGATGGGAACCTCTGAAAAGTAAAATACGATATGCGATGCAAGGCTCACAATCTGACGATGCTGCGATTATCCTTATATTGGTCAGTTAATAAATCCACGATACAACTAATTATGAAATAATATAAATCAATAATAATGAAAATAATAATATAAAAATATATAATAAAATAAATATAAATAAAAAATAAATAAATAAATAATAATAATAATAATGATAAAAACTTCTTCGCCTGAAGACTTCCGTACATTTCCCCGCCACTCTTATGAGGTGCTCCCTCTAGTGGCCCACCAATAATTGCTCAAGAAGTAATGAACAATGGAGCCGTTAGAGTGGCTGTATATTAACTACAAATATCACGATACTTGCATAGATAATCAGTAATCTATCGGGAGACAAAGTATCACGATTTATCACGATATCAATATATCATCTCACACCTAGACACCGGTGCGAACCATTGGCCAAACCAAATCCTTTTCTCGTTTCTCTAAGGAGGTGGTCCTGTTGATGTTTATGGAGAGTGCCAATAGACACTATAGTTGACAGCACAAGACTTTGACACGCTTGTAAAGGCAGTCCTGGAGAGGTTCTTTCGTTTTCTTAATAGGCTTCTACGGAAGTGCCCCTTCACCCCTTGGCCAGTTGCTAGGTAGTGAGCACAAACACAGCCACCCGTCTGTCATTGTCCTCCGAAATGCTTTTGAAGAGTCTTGCTGGGCTTTTCTATTTATGCGCACAGCAGTTTACTACACTAGTATGCATGCATACACCCGCCTCAGTGAATGTATTGATGTATGGCACACACTTGAAGGCTTTTTTTCTTTCTTTCTTTCTTTCTTTCTTTCTTTCTTTCTTTCTTTCTTTCTTTCTTTCTTTCTTTCTTTCTTTCTTTCTTTCTTTCTTTCTTTCTTTCTACAAAGAGCAGGCCGGATGTGTGTCATTGTCACCGTGGAAACATTCCATCCGGGTCATACTTGGTGTGCTAGCTAGCTGAGTCACTGCAGCCGCCTACCAGGACCTTGTCAAGGCACATCTGTTTGCTGTTTGGCATAGAGAAGAGGGGGTGTTAGAATTAGAGATCGACCGATAATCGGTCGGGCCGATAATCGGGGCCGATATTTGACATATTGGTACATATCGGTATCAGTCTGTTTTATTAATCTGACGGCCGATATGAGCGATCCATTTAAAACTCCGTCTTTTCGCTCCGAATGCAGCCCAGAGCGTCTCTGTCTGTTATGGAGTCCAACTCCAGCAATGTAACGCCCATAGCAGCATTTGATTGGTTAGCCGTGCAAGAGCCAGAACCAATCAGTAGTGTATGCCTGTATCACAGTAGCCGGTCACACACGCACCCACGTACACAACGCGACAGACACATGCTTCGAAGGTAAGTTAAAAGAGAAGAGACTCCGCCGATCGTTTCACCATGATAAGCTAAACACATTGAATTATGTTGTGTATTAAATGCACTATATGAATGGAGCTGCATTGCCTTGCATTGAATCCCCGCTAGCTAACAGTGGTGTGTTCAGCTTAGCATGTAGGCTAACACCCAGTAGCTAATTCGCTACTTGAACTACTCGGGGAGGGAATCACACACATTTTCACTTAATTAAGTAAATAATGTTTGTTAGAAAGGTTCCAAATATTAACAGTTGTCATTATTATATTGTCTAGTTCCATGTTAAGAGTAGAGTAACGTCATTATATTTACCTCTCGTGACGCACACATTGCATTCTGGGTCACGTCCATTACTTGTTGCATAGCGGTTATTATGCAGTGAGATGCCACAATGACACTAAATAGCGTTTAGTTACTTTATATTGTGTTTATTTGTCGCACTGGTTTGCCATTGTGTGCCTTAAGCTTCGACGTCGATTTGATTGACAGCTCGTTGTGCACCTCGTTAAAGTCCGCTCCGTAACAAATTAAGTGTCTCAAACACCGTTTAACTACACGAACGTCTTCTCTTCCGTATGTTAGGCATTAGTAGAGAAGTGCACTAAAGTATAGTGTGCTTATTTGCTCGTTTTGTCTCTCTTTTCACGTCATGTCTGCCGTCATTTGGGACATTATCCTCTCAATGGATGCCACTAATATGCAACATCTACGGCCGTACACGGCTGCAATTAATGTTCAGTGATGTAATTTCGTTACGTGCCTCATACTTTGAATAATGAGCTCATGTTTGGTGTGTTGTATAACTTTCTCGTGTGTTAGTAACTATTCATGTGGACAGCTAAGATAGTGCTTGTTAATGTGAATTAGCAATGTTGCAGCCCAGTTATTACTTAGACAAGTACATCTGTGCCATTAAGTGATACAGTACAGTACAGTAGTGAGAGAATAGTGTGCCCATATACACACACGTGTCTATAAGTGTAAAACACATTAAACAGCAGAAACTGGCAGCGGTCCACCGCAACAATGTCTGTTTAACCAAGTTATTCTTACTATTATTATAACCAAGTTATTTTACTCGACCTTTTTCTGCGTTGATTGGGGCATCCTAAGTGGCACATGATGAAGTGTCTTTTGACAGTTCTCTTGTGGAGAGGAGTAGCATGATATTGCTGTTCTCGATTTAAGATCCTCAGCTTATCAAAACTGTCTATATGGTAACAATAATCATAATAAGGTCTACAAGAACTATATGGTGTTCAGGGATGAATAGTTTTTCTCATGGAATTTTTTTTATTTATTTTTGCTGTAGTAATAAGTAATGCCACAGCTGATGCACATTTTGAATGACAGGGTTCCTCCTATTACTTCAAAATATAAAAATATAACATTTATAGAATAAAACTACAAGTATCCCAAATGCTATAAAAGGTAATGTCACATTGGCCCCCACATTTAACTCCCCCCGCCACCACCGTCTTATTGCAGATAGAAGGATGTAAAATGAAAAGTGTAGTGTGAGAATCCATTGTAAAGAACGGTTAGGCTTTGCATTATTCAAAAATTTGGTGCCAACATTTTAACTTTTACTGCAAATGAATATCGGCTTCAAATATCGGTTATCTGCCTCCTTGACTACCGATAATCGGAATCGGTATCGGCCCTGAAAAAAGCATATCGGTCGATCTCTAGTTAGAATTTGTCATTTTTCCCCTATCAAAAAAAAACAAAAAAACAAACCTGAACTTCAGAGTGCTGGCTGCAGAAACCACAATGAAAACAACACAGAATCTGGGTTTTCCCTCGCGCAAGCTTAAAAAGGTCGTCTTCTTCCCGGCACAATGAGGCCAGTGTGTCCCGCACTCTTGAGACTGTGTGTGAGCTCACCGTCGCCACCCAGAGTCCACGTGGGGTCGCAGCTGTGTAGCGTCACTGTCAAAACGGAGCCGTCGCTCAGTGCTTTCGCTCTGCTTCTATCTCGGGTTTGTTTAGGAAGTGCACAGAGGAGGGAAAGAAATCCGGCTGGGTGGGGTGACCGGCCAAAGGAAAGAGTGGTGTTCCCCTCTCTCCCTCCCTCCCTTGTTTTCTTGGACGCTTGACTCCAAGGGTGACGGACAGTTCCTGTAAAGGAAGTGGGAGGAGCCCACACAGGCAGTCAAGGCTCAGATTTAGTCAGGAATGCGGCTGTTCTGTACTTGTTTTCCCCCCCTCTCGCTCTCACCCTGCTTTTGTCCGCCGTGACTGTGTTGAGCCGTCATGTGCGTTCCTTCCCGAGACAGGAAAAGAGCCTGTGGATGAAGTGGGAGTCGAGTCCTAAACACACTGCCACTGTTTGATACCGCAAAGGAAAGGGCTAGTCCGACGTCTGATTGTTGCTGTTGGCAAACTTCCCCGTATGGGGGAGGCGTATGTCGAGAGGTAGAAGACGCGACTGATCCCTGCCTCACGGTCATCTTCCTGCGATTAGTCAGGCCTGGACCATCATGACAGCTGACTAGCCCCACTTGTGCATCTCCATCACTCAATATTCCCAATGTAGCGTACGTCACATGGGCCGGAGCCTTTGTTTGTTCGCAGAGTGAGGTGTGACCTCCAGCCGATTTGGTCCCGTCACCTGTCCCCTCCCGCTAATCCTGCTTATCAACAGGAGCTGTGTATCCGCCGGGCCAGCCACACTGACACACTTGCTCCCCCCCCGTCACAACACATACACCCCAGCCTCAGCAGACAAACAAGAGGGCACAAAAAAAAAAAAAAAAAAAAGTATTTTCCTTGGCTGCCAGCTACTATGTGTGCGTGTGTGTGTACTGTGTTCTCTTGCTCCCCTTTGTGGGAGCTTGCTCACAGTGCAGCTTGAGCTTCACCTCACCTGACTGTTGTTGTATGTTGCCATGTTTGATGTCCAATGCAAATCCTGATGTCCTCCATCTCCTCTGCCCAGGCCTTGTGGATGCACTTAGATGTCTGCAATGACTGCCGTGGCTGGCATGCCTCCGAGTTTTGGACTGCCATTCTCTGGACTCAGCAGGACAAGAACTGATCAGCAGAGAACGTCATGAGCATTGTCGTCCCCGCGGTGGTGGACACAGCAGCAGACGCCTCGTACCTGGACATGGCGGCGGGCTCCGAGTAAGTATCCGCCGGATGCCGGACTGCCCTCGCTTTTGACTTCCAGAATGAATACCGGATAACAAAAGTCAAACATATTGAGAAAGTTTGAATCATGAATAGGGCTGGATACAGCACCATACGATACAATATGCCATACAAGGCTCAAGATAACGATTATCTCATGATAGCACAATTATAGATATATTGGTCAGGTCATAAATCTACAATAAAACTACTCAAGACATAAACGGATGCTTTTTCAATGAGAAAATAGTTTCTTTTTGTACCATCACTGAAACACAATATTCAAACTGGTGTCTTCTTCACAGTGAGTACTTTAGTGTTTTTTGTTGTTGTTTGTTTTGTTTTTTTAACAAATACAAAAATGTCTTCTTAAGAGACCACTTTCTGCCAACAAGTGTCTTTCTTAAACACTATTGTCATGCAACATTTCAGTCATTTAAATAATCAATTGTTTCATTTCATAAATTGTGACACCATTCTTTTGTGCAACATTGCAAAAGTAAATAATAACATTACTGAAATATGAAATCAATATTAATATTCCTCAGAAATTGTGTCCTTCAAAAAGTCGAAACATAAAATATATTTAAAAATGTTAAAATTCAAGATATAATCCACATTTTTCATAGAAACGTATGCAAAAGTGAGTCCGTTGCTGGGCAGATAAATAGCTGCTTTTCCACCAACAAGTTAGAGTTCTGGGTCAAGGGAGTTCTGAGTTCAGCAGGGAATTTATAATTGTGTTTCCACGGCGTCTTTGAGTTCTTGGTAATTGATTCAAATGAGTTTGATGAGCCCAGCTGGTGTAACCCCCCCCCACCCACCTCAAATTTGACCAAACAATTAGCCTTGGTCATTGCAGCCCACACCCTTGAAGTTCTTGCCTGGCTCAGAAAGACCCTGCTGCTGAGATAGTACTTGGATGGCCCCTGGGGAATTTAAAGGGATACTTTACTTATTTCGCCATTTTTGGCAGTCAAACATGAATATTTTGCCTATAATAAATTTGACATCATTATTTTTCATGTACAATTAGTACCTTTAAAAAACATTTTGCAACTTGCTGTCGACTGAAAATGACATCACAAGGGCTCGGGTAACCAATCACAGCTCAGCTTGTGGATGTCACATGACCAAACCTAGAAAACAGGAGAGCTGTGATTGGTTACTTGAGCCCTTGTGATGTCATTTTCAGTTGACAGCACGTTGCAAAATGTGTTTTTAAAGGTATTAATTTTACGTGAAAATTAATGAAAGTATCAAATTAATTATAGACAAAATATTAACTTTTTATTGACATAATGGGCAAAATAAGTGAAGTATCCCTTTAATTTCCTCTGAAATTGTTGTTTGTGGAAAAACGCACAAAGTGAATTTTACCAAGGTAAACTGAAAAGTTCTCCAAAAGTTTCTGTGGTGGAAAAATGCCTGTCTTCCACAAGTCAAAGTACGCTGATGGGTCTTCTTCGCCTGAAGACTTAGGTCCATTAACTCCGCCACTCTTATGAGGTGCTCCCCCTAGTGGCCCGCCAAGTATTTGCTCAATAAGTCATGAACAATGGAGCCGTTATAGTGGCTATATACTAACTACAAATATCTCGATACTTGCATAGGCGTTTTGATAATCGATCGGGAGACAAAGTGTCACGATTTATTGCAATACGATATATCATCACATTCCTACTGATGAAAGGATCCACGATTCAAGCTGGCAGCAGTCCACACTTGATCCATTCGACTTTCAACAATTTCCCTTCTCATTAAATATCCTTCATAGTAATGCTTCCATCACCTCCTTCAAAGCGATTCTAGGAGAGGAACTTTCAGTAATGGGCAGTTGCACCCCCGCCATTGATTGTTGTTGCACTTAACCGCGGCCGTTAACTACATCCGCCCGTGTCAAAATGGCAGCGGGCATCATTTTGTGTGCGCCGTCATGGCAACCAGCGTCACATCTCCCTGCCGTCTCTAGCTCACTCTGGTTTGCTCGTCAAGGACACTGGCGTAGCTTGAAATGAAGCAAGATGCTCTCGCATGGGTAACGCGTCATCAGCTCACGAGGAGGGAAGTAAGACAGACGGTGTCTGTTGCTTTAAGCCAGGTGGAGCCCCGCCTCCTTTTTGCTTTCATCAGAGCTGTTGCGGTGACAGCTTATGTTGCCATGGTATCTTCCCATCGGGCCCCTCTGCACTGCGCAAGGCCTGTTTCCATGGCAACGGTCAGAGTGACAGGGGGGCCCTCACAACAAAGCTCCTCCTCCTCCTCATCCAATGGTGTTTTTTTGGGGGGGGGGGTTCATGCATACATACATTCTTGACTCTCCTGCTCGCTCTTTTGTCCGTGCACCAGCGTTGATCTGACTGGGAATAAAAATGGCTGCGCTGTGGGAAAAGATGGCAGGGAGGGAGTTGCGTCGTGTTCTTTCCACATCCCCTCAAGTATGCAGCAGGGCGGCCAGCTGTTGGCTAATGCAACGCGTGCGTGTGCGCGTCATACTGGCGGCATACGTAGCGTTGCCATGGAAGCCAGCAAAGGCTGATCGCTCGTCTCCATTTGTCCGATTTTCTTCTATCCCTCCCTTGTTTTTGCATGCATGTCATCATTTGCAGCTGGTCCTCAAGCAATACAACGTTGACTCACATCACAAGCGCACTCGTTTCCATACCTGCGCCCCATCGGCCCCCCAGTCCTCCCTCTTTGCCTCGACTTAACGTGAATGATACAAACCCTCTTGCTAGCTTCATCATATTCAAATAGCTTCCTTTCCTCCACACTACACAACTTGGCTCACTTGTTTGCACGCTCAAAGTGTGTTGACTACAGTCAAGTGCAGTTTGTTGTTGCAGACCCACCAGCGATAGGTGAAAAACCACAATATCGAGACTGTAAAGAGCATTTTTAAATATGCGTTAAACACCTTTCAACTTATCAAAACACACACACTTTTTAAATGTTATTGTAACAACTATGGCCTATGGCACAGGCCACCCTCTAATTTATTTCAAAGTAAACTCTCTGCAGTTGCATAAACATTCCACAGCTCAGGAAGGATCTAATCTTGGTTTGGTCTGCAGGTGGTCACTCAACCACAAACAAAGCTCTTTTGAAGCCGCTGACCAGGTGACATAGGAATTTATGCGTCTGCCGAAAGAGTTTATTCAAGCCCGACTTCCCGGGGTCCGAGAAAACACCTTCAATGACTTAGAATATACAGACAACTGATCACAGGAATGTTTATGACCTTTCTTATCAACCAAAAGGGACTCTCTGGTGTCGTCCCTCCAGGGGGCACTCCTGGAACGTCTAGATGGAGCAACAGCACCATCAAGTGGTGAAACGTGGGACTATCCTTAGTGACAGTTCTTAAAAGTAACCACATTTTACATGTTTATACCATAATTCTTGACAAATAACTGATCTAAGAATGATTCATGTTCTGTCTTTGTGTGTATGAACGTCCAATTTCATTTGTACTCCATAAGGAATGAAAGGTAATCAATATCTTTCAGTTCAGCCAGATTAGGCAAGTAGGAACGACCTCACAAATTAGTTTATGATGCATTAATTGCGATTGGTTGTTGTTGTGCGAATGTGTTGTGTGGGAACATTGATTTGCCAGACTGACCAAATTTAATGCCAAATTATTAATCCCTTTAATAATTTGCTTTTTAAAGTCTGCTCGAGCGAGTAGAAGGGTTTGCCACTGCCTACCGAAGCTCCGCCTATAGGCTTTAAAACAGCGAGGGGATCCTCTCCTCTCTCTCTAACTGTCTTCTGCTCCATGCTTCCCCTATTCTAACTGACCATCCTCAGGCCTGCTGCCTGCAAGTGGTCCAGCTTGCCCACTGACTCTTTGTCCCAAGAAACTTGTCAAGCACGTGGCCCCCTTTTGTTCCTGGCAGCAACGAGTTGCCACGAGAGCAGGCACTCGCTGCACGCCACGCCAAAGCAGGTGCAACGACGACGCTGACCCCAAAGAGACTCTTTTACTCCCTTTTCCCTTTTCCCCCCTTTTTCTTCACCATCGGTGATTGCCCGCCATCAACGAGCTCCGCGGCCCCGTGGTACACTTGCATCGTACCGCCGGACTCAAGGTTGTGCACCCAAGCCGAACCGCATCTCACCTGCTATTCCGTGGCGCCCCGCCGCGGTGCAAGCTCACCTCCAACGGCTGGCCTCCCTCGGACGCAGGCACACCTCGAGCTCCAACACCTGGAGTCCAAGTCTGTCCGGGGTAACCAACCGCCGGAGAAACATCTCGCCGACCAATCAAGGGATGAGCCGCGCAACTACGTCAGCCCCCGAGCGGCTCCCTTGCTCACCTGTGGAATAACCCCTTTTTGATTTTTCTTGCCTTTTTGAACTAACATTGACTATTTTTCCCCCTTTTCCAAAGACCTCCCGTTTCTGCTCGTTCGTCGCAGCATCCAACTCGTAAGTGCACGTTTGGTCCCCCAATTCGGCATATCACTGTGTGCAACTTACATTTGAAACATATCACAGATCTGGCAAGTTAAATTTCTCTTTTCCTGTTTCCTTATTCGTTCGCATTCTTTCCCTATTTTCATTAGCTTTATTTTATTTCTTTTCTTCTGATGGTAGGATAGTTTGATAGGCAGTGTTTTGATTCTGTAGTGTAGTAATCGTGAATAAATGCATGTTTTATTAATTCTATTCCGCCTAAGTCATCTGTGTTTCCGAGTGGATTATTATTCTTTTGTTAGTACAACGAACCACTGAATATCGAGTGGCGACTTTAGATTATAAATGACTGATGAAGAAAGGATTTTGGTCGTTGGTTTCTCCTGTAAACCAAAGTAAAGCCAACGTGGTGCCCCTTGAAGTTATCGAGGTAAATACAATTTACCTCTGTAACGTCCAGATTATTAATTCGTCCAAAAGACGACCCAATTATCGCTACATTAGGTGGAGCTACAATGATGAATGCATGAATCCGAAGCTCAGCGGCAACGTGCTCCAAACTCTCCAAGTCCGCATGCTCGGCTAGGAACGATCACGCACAAAGTCTTTACGGCAGATTGATTGACAGGATTGAGAAACACTCATTACGATGATCCACCCGCAAGACACAGCCACAAAAAAAAAAAATCCTTCAATTCACCTTTCATGTTCATCGAGAGCAAATATCAACAAACGTCTGCAAGCTTAATGCTAAGGTATGATTGGAAGAAATCAACATTCCTGTAACAGACACAGATCACCTTACTGCTTGCTAACAACTTGCAGATGATGACGTAGCTTTTGTACATCTCGTAAATATTTATGAACACATATTGGCAAATTCACACACTCACATGACTGAAAAGACCTAAAAAAAAAATTGCCGCCCCAATAAATGAGTAGATGTAATGTAAAGATTTTTTTTTTTTTAAAGAAGGTATGCACATGTCAGAGTTTTGGCCTCTTAGCTTTAGTTGCCCTTTAATTATGCCTGGCACATTGCGGCTCAACATTTGAGCACGCTGATGGTGCACACACTTACAATTGGTCTTTGCCTGTATAGTATGTAAGAACAATTGCAACTAGAGCTGCGAGCAGCTATAAAGGGCCCTCGCAGCCCGGGCCACGTTGGGGTACTTGCACGTTGGGGTACTGGCACATTGGAAGCAGAATTTCTTTGAAAACGGCATGATAAACCTATGCATATGGATTTTTTTTTTTCTCTCACCAGGTGTGATGAGTGTGACAAGCTCAATGGGTTTTGGTGAACGTTAAGATCTGCAAAAGTCAGCATCCTTTTTTATTTTTAGGCAAAAAGTTGCCCTGATTGGTATTTTTTGAAAAATATCTGTACCCATCATCGCTCGTACTCATTGCACAATGTTGCTTTTATTGTCCGTAGAGGCTATCAAAATTAAATCAAACTAAATAAAAAAGTATGCATGTTTGGATAGGTTTGATGCTAGTGAACATTTTGAGTGGTGGAAACTAAAAGAATATTCATAAATGACTTACTTATCACACTTAGAATGAGTTTACATTTTTTGTACAAAATACCGTGTCTGGGGTATTTTTTTTTTATGCCTCAAGGGCAAGGTGGCGCTGTATTTATAACTGAATTTTGTCATAGAGATACCTTCCGGCCTTGATTATAAGCATACATGTCAAGTTTGGGATTTTTTGGAGCATGCACCGGGGAGTTATTAAGCATATCCTTTTTCATTGCGAAACACAAAATTTGATGCTCCGCCCTCATCATATAGTATTCCGAAAAGTCAAGATTTTTCCCACTGTCGTTGGCTCAGGTCTTGACATGGTCCAGGTCAAGTTTGAAGTCAGTCGGATGAAATGTGTAGGAGAAATGGGCAAAAGTATGCTTCCTGTAAATGTGCAAAAATCGTCAAAAATGGGACATTCAAAAATGTGTAGCTCGCTTCCTGTTCATTTTAGCACATGGGTCCAAGAGACTTTTTGTGTAGGTCTTGGGCTCCCTCATACACCTAAAAATTACCAAAGATCTTGCTTCAACGTACAAGCGGGGCTGCTTAGTTAAAAATTTCTAGGGGGCGCTATTGAGTCATTTTTTGTAAAAATAGCACAATACATGATAAAATATTACTCATTTTGCCAGGCCAGATGTGTGTGCCAAGTTTCATGACTTTCTGTGCATGTTTAGACCCTCAAAATCGGCGTTGTTTTCTTGGCGAACAGTGCTTAGCCACGCCCACAGCGTTTTGCGAAAACTCACAAACTTTGTGTTGTGACATCATGAAGGCCGAAACTCTCATCTGAGCAAATGTGAGGTAGGTCCAGTTAACGTGTTTGGAGAAAAACGTTGAAGAAAATTCGTAAGAAAGAAAATTGCCACAAGGTGGCGCTATCAGCAAGATTAAATATAAGTTCGTAGATGTCTTAAGAGCTGGACTCTCATCAAATGTGTGAAATTTTGAGAAGATAGGATCATCTCGGTCAATTTAAAGCAGCTTTTATTGTAACGAAAAATCTTCAGACTTTGCGGCACCGTAACGGCCACACCCTTAGGCGAAAAGTTACAATATTCGGTGTGGGGCATGATCAACATCTTAAGGCTTTTCTGACCAATTTTCAACTGGATCCCTTCAACGAGCTCAGTGCAGTAACTAAAAACGTAAAGTATGAAATTTATTGTTAGCACTAGGTGGCGCTATATGTAGAACTGAATTTTATCATATAGATGTTTTCAGGCCGTGACTATTACGTTGCCTGAGAAGTTTGAGATTTTTTGGAGCTTGAACATGGGAGTTCATTCACTGCCAGTCATTATAGAAATTTTTTACATTTCCAATACTCACGTGATATTACATTCAATAATTATATATAAACCGAATCTACCAAATAACAGAATAGACTCCCTACTTTTTGTCCCGTCCCGTTCTTTTATAATTGACAGCAGAAAAATGTAGGTTTGCCAAAATACAGCCATTTCTCCCATGGACTCTGAAACTGTGTTTATTTCCTATAAAATGGGGCAATGATGTCATCTACCGGTGGTTGGGCATCAGTAAAGTTGTTTCCAAGTTTGATATTTACAGTGGAGCATGCTCAGATTCGCCCCCATTTAGCACCGCTCTAAAAAATACAATTGACAAGTATACTTGTCAAAGGCAGTGAATGAGTTAAGCATTTGCTCTTTCGGGACGAATGAAATTTTAAAGGCAATATTTGATGCCCCGCCCCCATCATATAGTATTTCGAAATGGCTAGACATTTTGCCCAGTCGTTCTCTCAGGTCTTGAGATGATAAATGCCAAGTTTGAAGTAAATCGGATTAAAACTGTTTGCAAAGGGGGGAAAAGTATGACCACAGTGAATGTGCAAAAATGGGCCAAAATTGGACATTCAAAAATTCACAACTCACTTCCTGTACATTTTTGCTACATGGTCCCAATTGACTTTTTGTGCGTCCCGGGGTGCTACAAGTGCCTGCCAATTTTCGCAGCTCTAGGTCAAACGTGCCGGGATTAGTTTTTATTTTTTTATGCTAGGGGGCGCTATAGAGTAACATTGTTATGACAACGTCAGAATATCAAATTTTTCGCCGGGCCCGAAGAGTGTGCAAATTTCGGTGAGTTTTCGTAAATGTTTAGGTCCTCAAAAATGTGATCGTTTGCGGAGAATAAAGAAGAAGAAGAAGAAGAAGAATAACTAGAGCTGCGAGCAGCTATAAAGGGCCCTCGCAACCTGGGCCACGTTGGGGTATTTGCACGTCGGGGTACTGGCGTGTTGGGGTACTGTCAAATAGGAAACCATCTAAATTTTAAACGTTTTTGCCATGCTTTGTGTTTGTAAAGTTTCATGGAAAGGCCAAAAATGATGCACAATTAACAAAATAAAATCAAAATGGATTGGCACATGGCTATATAGAATACTTTTTGAATATATTAGGCATGCCTGCCAATATTCACACATCTAGCTGAATCATATAATCGGAAAGACTTCATAAAAATGTCTAGAGGGCGCTATTGAAGCATTTATTGCAAATTTAATAAGAAATCTCTAAAATATTCATGCTTATGACAAGCCTGATGTGTGTGTAAAGTTTCATGAGTTTTTGCACATGTTTAGACCAAAAAAAAAAAAGCAGCATTTTACTTGGCAAACAATGCATCGCCATGAAACGGCGTGCGACAAAATAAATAACTTTCGATAACTTTGTATCTTAAACATCTTAAGATGAAGCACACCAAGTTTGAAGACAGTCGGATAAATTTTGTAGGAGGAGTTCGTTAAAATATGACCCCTAAAAAAGGCCACAAAAAATGGCTACAAATCCCAACGTAAATCAAAATGGCGGACTTCCTGTTTGGTTTAGCAGATGGTTCCAAGAGACTTTTTTGTACATCGTGGGCTCTTATGTATGCCTCTAAATTATCATAGCGCTAGGTGAAACGTACAACCGGGAATGCTTTGTTAAAGAGGAGTTTTTTACCTCAAAATGTGATGACCGGCCCCTACGGGACTTCCTGTTGGGTTTAGCACATGGCACCAAGAGACTTTTTTGTACATCGTGGGCTGTTAAATTTGTCTCCAAATTTTCGTAGCTCTAGCTGCTTCGTACAACTGGGAATGCTTCATTAAGAGGGAATTTTTCCCTTTGCAAACTGTGCATGCCACGGCAACAGCGTGCGACGAAATAAAAAGCTTTCAATAACTTTTCATCTTCAACATTTTAAGATGAATCACACCAAGTTTGGAGATGATCGGATAAACTCTGTAGGAGGAGTTCGTTAAAATAAGACCCCTATGAAATGGCCCAAAAAATGGCAACACGTTCCAAAGTAAATCAAAATGGCGGACTTCCTGTTCGGTTTAGCATATGGTTCAAAAAGAGTTTTTTGTACCTTGAGGGCTGTTACATATGTCTTCAAATGTTGGTAACTCTAGGTGAAATGTACAGCCGGGAATGCTTCATTAAATAAGAATTTTGAAACACAAAATTTGATGCCTCGCCTCTGGCGGACTTCCTGTTAGGTTTAGCATATGGCACCAACAGGCTTTTTTGTAGATCATAGTCTGTTACATATGTGTACCAATTTTCGTGGCTCTCAATTAAACGTACCACCGGCAATGCTTTGTTAAGTAAGAATTTTGAAACTGTAAATTTGATGCCCCGCCACCGTCATATAGTATGTCAAAAACTTTAGATTTTTTACCATGATGTTGTCCCAGGTGTTGAGATGGTACAGCCCAAGTTTGAAGTCAATCGGGTTAACCGTGTAGGAGAAGCGGGCAAAAGTATGACCCCTGTAAATGTGCAAAAATGGGCCAAAATTGGACATTCAAATACTCATACCTAACTTCCTGTCTATTTTAGGGTACACATATCAAAGAGGTTTTTGTTCATCTGGATGTGCTACAGGTGCCACACAATTTTCGTAGCCATAGGACAATCGTAGCGGGACAGGGATCCGTTAAACCTATGTAGGTGGCGCTACAGAGCCATTTTTCTGTTATCATGTATGGCGACTTTAAAATATCAAATTTTTCGCCAGGCCCGATCTGCGTGTAAAGTTTGGTGAGTTTTCGTTCATGTTTAGTGCCTCAAAAATGTGGTTGTTTGCGGAAAAGAATAATAACAAAGAAAAAGAAGAAGAAGAATAACTAGAGCTGCGAGCAGCTATAAAGGGCCCTCGCAACCCGTGCAACGTTGGGGTACTTGCACGTCGGGGTACTGGCACGTTGGGATACTGTCAAATAGGACAAGGACCATCTCAAATGTTTTTGACAAGCCTTGTGTGTGCAAAGTTTAATCAAAACACAAAATATGGTGTGCAATTCCCAAAATAAATTCAAAATGGCGGACTTCCTTTTCGGTTTAGCATACGGCTACAGAATACTTTTTGTAGGTCTTAGACTAATAGGTATGCCTCTGAGTTTTCACAAATCTAGGTCAAGTCAAGTCATCTTTAGTTATTTCGCGCTTGAATCATCCAATCGGAAATGCTCCATAAAAAATGTATAGAGGGCGCGATTTATTGCAAATTGCACAAGAAATCTCTTAAAAATTCATGTTAATGACAAGTCTGTGTGTGCAAAGTTTCACGAGTTTTCACACATGTAT
The DNA here is from genome assembly GCF_051991245.1 of Festucalex cinctus. Lineage (NCBI taxonomy): Eukaryota > Metazoa > Chordata > Actinopteri > Syngnathiformes > Syngnathidae > Festucalex > Festucalex cinctus. The sequence continues at coordinate 836,400 of NC_135426.1, read as the reverse complement.
AGATAAAAAAAAACAAAGCAGCACTTTACTTGGCAACCAATGCATCGCTATAGCAGCAGCGTGCGACAAAATAAAAAACTTTCGATAAATTTGCATCTTAAACATCTTAAGATGAAACACACCAAGTTTGAACACGGTCGGATGAATTTTGTAGGAGGAGTTAAAATATGACCCCTAAAAAAGGCAACAAAAAAAGGCTACAAATCCCATCATAAATCAAAATGGCGGACTTCCTGTTTGGTTTAGCACATGGTTCCAAGAGACATTTTTGTACATCGTGGGCTCTTATGTATGCCTCTAAATTATCATAGCGCTAGGTGAAACGTACAACCGGGAATGCTTCGTTAAAGAGGAGTTTTTTAGCTCAAAATGTGATGCCCGGCCCCTACGGGACTTCCTGTTGGGTTTAGCACATGGCACCAAGAGACTTTTTTTGTACATCGTGGGCTGTTACATTTGTCTCCAAATTTTCGTAGCTCTAGCTGCTTCGTACAACTGGGAATGCTTCATTAAGAAGGAATTTTTTCCTTTGCAAACTGTGCATGCCACGGCAACAGCGTGCGACAAAATAAAAAGCTTTCAATAACTTTTCATCTTCAACATCTTAAGATGAATCACACCAAGTTTGGAGATGATCGGATAAACTCTGTAGGAGGAGTTCGTTAAAATAAGACCCCTATGAAATGGCCCAAAAAATGGCAACACGTTCCAAAGTAAATCAAAATGGCGGACTTCCTGTTCGGTTTAGCATATGGTTCAAAAATAGTTTTTTGTACCTTGAGGGCTGTTACATATGTCTTCAAATATTGGTAACTCTAGGTGAAATGTACAGCCGGGAATGCTTCATTAAGTTAGAATTTTGAAACACAAAATTTGATGCCTCGCCTCTGGCGGACTTCCTGTTAGGTTTAGCATATGGCACCAACAGGCTTTTTTGTAGATCATAGTCTGGTACATATGTGTACCAATTTTCGTAGCTCTAGATTAAACGTACCACCGGCAATGCTTCGTTAAGTAAGAATTTTGAAACTGTAAATTTGATGCCCCGCCACCGTCATATAGTATGTCAAAAACTTTAGATTTTTTACCATGATGTTGTCCCAGGTGTTGAGATGGTACAGCCCAAGTTTGAAGTCAATCGGGTTAACCGTGTAGGAGAAGCGGGCAAAAGTATGACCCCTGTAAATGTGCAAAAATGGGCCAAAATTGGACATTCAAATACTCATACCTCACTTCCTGTCTATTTTAGGGTACACATATAAAAGAGGTTTTTGTTCATCTGGATGTGCTACAGGTGCCACACAACTTTCGTAGCCATAGGACAATCGTAGCGGGACAGGGATCCGTTAAACCTATGTAGGTGGCGCTACAGAGCCATTTTTCTGTTATCATGTATGGCGACTTTAAAATATCAAATTTTTCGCCAGACCCGATCTGCGTGTAAAGTTTGGTGAGTTTTCGTTCATGTTTAGTGCCTCAAAAATGTGGTTGTTTGCGGAAAAGAATAATAACAAAGAAAAAGAAGAAGAAGAAGAATAATAACTAGAGCTGCGAGCAGCTATAAAGGGCCCTCGCAGCCCGGGCCACGTTGGGGTCCTTGCACGTTGGGGTACTTGCACGTTAGGGTACTGGCACGTTGGGGTACTGGCATATTGGAAGAAAAATTTCTTTGAAAATGGCACAATAAACGTTTACATGTAGAATATTTTTTTTGCCAGTGTGTGTCAAGCTCAACAGGTTTTGGTGATTGTTAAGACCTGCAAAAATCAGCGTCCTTTTTTATTTTTAGGCAATGAGTTGCCCTGATTGGTATTTTTTGTAAAAGTCTATATACACATCATCGCTTGTTGTACTCATTGCACAATGTTACTTTTATTGTCCAAAGGGGCAATCAAAAATGAATAAAACAAAATGGAAACGTACATACGTTTGGATCGGTGTGAAGCCAGTAAACAATTTGAGTGGTGGAAACTAAAAGAATATTCATAAATGACTTAGTTATCACACTTAGAATGAGTTTACATTTTTTGTACAAAATACCGTATGTGTGTTTTTTTTTTTTTATATATTATGCCTCAAGGGCTAGGTGGCGCTGTATTTATAACTGAATGTTGTCATAGAGATACCTTCAGGCCTTGATTATAAGCATACATGTCAAGTGTGGGATTTTTTTTGGAGCATGTACCGTGGAGTTATTAAGCATATCCTTCATTCACGATATTGCTTTTAATGTCCACAGAGGCTATCAAAAATAAATAAAAATATATATATGTTTGGATAAGTCTGATGCCAGTGAACATTTTGAGTGGTGGAAATTAAAAGAATATTCATAAATGACTTAGTTATCACACTTAGAATGAGTTTACATTTTTTGTACAAAATACCGTATGTGGGGTATTTTTTTTTTATGCCTCAAGGGCTAGGTGGCGCTGCATATATAACTGAATGTTGTCATAGAGATAACTTCAGGCCTTGACGATAAACATACATGTCAAGTTTGGGATTTTTTGGAGCATGTACCGGGGAGTTATCAAGCATATCCTTTTTCATTGCGAAACACAATTTTTGATGCCCCGCCCTCATCATATAGTATTTCGAAAAGTCAAAATTTTTCCCCCTGTCGTTGGCTCAGGTCTTGACATGGTCCAGGTCAAGTCTTAACTCAGTCGGATGAAACGTGGAGAAGAAGTGGGCAAAAGTATGCCCCCTGTAAATGTGCAAAAATCATCAAAAAAGGGACATTCAAAAATTCGTAGCTCACTTCCTGTTCATTTTAGCATATGGGTCCAAGAGACTTTTATGTAGATCTTGGGCTCCCTCATACACCTAAAAATATTCGTCATTCTTGCTTAAACGTACAACCGGGGCTGCTTCGTTAAAAATTTCTAGGGGGCGCTATTGATTCTTTTTTTTTAAAAATAGCACAATCAACAATAAAATATTGCTCATTGTACCAGGCCAGATGTGTGTGCCAAGTTTCATGAGTTTCTGTGCATGTTTAGACCATCAAAACTGGTGTTGTTTTCTTGGCGAACAGCGCTTAGCCACGCCCACAGCAATTTGCGAAAACTCACAAACTTCGTGTTGTGACACCGTGAAGGCCGAAACCCTCATCTGAGCAAATATGAGGTAGGTCCAGTTAACGTGTTTGGAGAAAAACGTAGAAGAAAATTCGTAAGAAAAAAAATTGCCACTAGGTGGCGCTATCAGTAAGATGAAATATAAGTTCATAGATGTCTTTAGGGCTGGACTCTCATCAAATGTGTGAAATTTTGAGAAGATAGGATCATCTCGGTCAAGTTAATGCAGCTTTTATTGTCACGAAAAATCTTTAGAATTTGCGGCACCGTAGCGGCCACGCCCTTTGGTGAAAAGTTACAATATTCGGTGTGGGGCATGATCAACATCTTAAGGCTTTTCTGACCAATTTTCAACTGGATCCCTTCAACGAGCTCAGCGCAGTAGCTAAAAACGTAAAGTATGACATTTATTGTTACCACTAGGTGGCGCTATATGTATGACAAAATTTTATCATATAGATGTTTTCAGGCCGTGACTATTACATTGCCTGAGAAGTTTGAGATTTTTTGGAGCTTGAACATGGGAGTTATTAAGCATTTGCTCTTTCTGGACAAATGAAATTTTAAAGGCAATATTTGATGCCCCGCCCCCATCATATAGTATTTCGAAAAGGCAAGACTTTTTGCCCAGTTATTCTCTCAGGTCTTGAGATGATAAATGCCAAGTTTGAAGTCAATTGGATGAAAATTGTTTGCAAAGGGGGAAAAAGCATGACCACAGTGAATGTGCCAAAATAGGCCAAAATTGGACATTAAAAAATTCATAGCTCATTTCCTGTACATTTTAGCTACATGGTCCCAATAGACTTTTTTGTGCGTCTCGGGGTGCTACACGTGCCTGCCAATTTTTGTTGCTCTAGCTCAAACGTGCCGGGCTTGGTTTTTATTTTTCTACGCTAGGGGGCGCTATAGAGTCGCGTTGTTATGACGACTTCATAATATCAAATTTTTCGCCGGGCCTGAGGAGTGTGCAAAGTTTGGTGAGTTTTCGTGAATGTTTAGGTACCCAAAATCGGGATCGTTTGCGGAGAATAAAGAAGAAGAAGAAGAAGAATAATAACTAGAGCTGCGAGCAGCTATAAAGGGCCCTCGCAGCCCGGGCCACGTTGGGGTCCTTGCACGTTGGGGTACTTGCACGTTAGGGTACTGGCACGTTGGGGTACTGGCATATTGGAAGCAAAATTTCTTTGAAAATGGCATAATAAACGTTTACATGTAGAATATTTTTTTTGACAGTGTGTGTCAAGCTCAACGGGTTTTGGTGATTGTTAAGACCTGCAAAAATCAGCGTCCTTATTTATTTTTAGGCAACGAGTTGCCCTGATTGGTATTTTTTGTAAAAGTGTATATATACATCATCGCTCGTTGTACTCATTGCACAATGTTACTTTTATTGTCCAAAGGGGCAATCAAAAATGAATAAAACAAAATGGAAACGTACATACGTTTGGATCGGTGTGAAGCCAGTTAACAATTTGAGTGGTGGAAACTAAAAGAATATTCATAAATGACTTAGTTATCACACTTAGAATGAGTTTACATTTTTTGTACAAAATACCGTATGTGTGTTTTTTTTTTTTTATATATTATGCCTCAAGGGCTAGGTGGCGCTGTATTTATAACTGAATGTTGTCATAGAGATACCTTCAGGCCTTGATTATAAGCATACATGTCAAGTGTGGGATTTTTTTTGGAGCATGTACCGTGGAGTTATTATGCATATCCTTCATTCACGATATTGCTTTTAATGTCCACAGAGGCTATCAAAAATAAATAAAAATATATATATGTTTGGATAAGTCTGATGCCAGTGAACATTTTGAGTGGTGGAAACTAAAAGAATATTCATAAATGACTTAGTTATCACACTTATAATGAGTTTACATTTTTTGTACAAAATACCGTATGTGGGGTATTTTTTTTTTTATGCCTCAAGGGCTAGGTGGCGCTGCATATATAACTGAATGTTGTCATAGAGATAGCTTCAGGCCTTGACGATAAACATACATGTCAAGTTTGGGATTTTTTGGAGCATGTACCGGGGAGTTATTAAGCATATCCTTTTTCAGTGCGAAACACAAATTTTGATGCCCCGCCTTCATCATATAGTATTTCGAAAAGTCAAGATTTTTCCCCCTGTTGTTGGCTCAGGTCTTGGCATGGTCCAGGTCAAGTCATAAGTCAGTCGGATAAAACGTGTAGGAGAAGTGGGCAAAAGTATGCCCCCTGAAAATGTGCAAAAATCGTCAAAAATGGGACATTCAAAAATTCGTAGCTCACTTCCTGTTCATTTTAGCATATGGGTCCAAGAGACTTTTTTGTAGGTCTTTGGTTCCCTCATACACGTAAAAATTTTCGTAGATCTTGCTTAAACGTACAATCGGGGCTGCTTCGTTAAAAATTTCTAGGGGGCGCTATTGAGTCATTTTTGTAAAAATAGCACAATCAACAATAAAATATTGTTCATTTTACCAGGCCAGATGTGTGTGCCAAGTTTCATGAGTTTCTGCGCATGTTTAGACCCTCAAAACTGGCGTTGTTTTCTTGGCGAACAGTGCTTAGCCACGCCCACAGCGATTCGCGAAAACTCACAAACTTCGTGTTGTGACATCATGAAGGCTGAAACCCTCATCTGAGCAAATATGAGGTTGGTCCAGTTAACGTGTTTGGAGAAAAAATGTACAAGAAAATTCGTAAGAAAAAAAATTGCCACTAGGTGGCGCTATCAGTAAGATGAAATATAAGTTCGTAGATGTCTTTAGGGCTGGACTCTCATCAAATGTGTGAAATTTTGAGAAGATAGGATCATCTCGGTCAAGTTAATGCAGCTTTTATTTTCACGAAAAATCTTCAGACTTTGCGTCACCGTAGCGGCCACGCCCTTTGGCGAAAAGTTACAATATTCGGTGTGGGGCATGATCAACATCTTAAGGCTTTTCTGACCAATTTTCAAATGGATCCCTTCAACAAGCTCAGCACAGTAGCTAAAAACGTAAAGTATGACATTTATTGTAACCACTAGGTGGCGCTATATGTATAACTGAATTTTATCATATAGATGTTTTCAGGCCGTGACTATTACGTTGCCTGAGAAGTTTGAGATTTTTTGGAGCTTGAACATGGGAGTTATTAAGCATTTGCTCTTTCTGGACAAATGAAATTTTAAAGGCAATATTTGATGCCCCGCCCCCGTCATATAGTATTTCAAAAAGGCAAGATGTTTTGCCCAGTTGTTCTCTCAGGTCTTGAGATGATAAATGCCAAGTTTGAAGTCAATTGGATGAAAAATGTTTGCAAAGGGGGAAAAAGCATGACCACAGTGAATGTGCCAAAATAGGCCAAAATTGGACATTAAAAAATTCATAGCTCACTTCCTGTACATTTTAGCTACATGGTCCCAATAGACTTTTTTGTGCGTCTCGGGGTGCTACACGTGCCTGCCAATTTTTGTTGCTCTAGCTCAAACGTGCCGGGCTTGGTTTTTATTTTTCTGCGCTAGGGGGCGCTATCGAGTCGCATTGTTATGACGACTTAATAATATCAAATTTTTCGCCGGGCCTGAGGAGTGTGCAAAGTTCGGTGAGTTTTCGTGAATGTTTAGGTACCCCAAATCGCGATCGTTTGCGGAGAATAAAGAATAATAATAATAATAATAATAATAATAATAATAATTTTTACAAAAACAATAGGGACCTCGCAGCGGTCGCTGCTCGGGCCCTAATAATAATTTTTACAAAAACAATAGGGACCTCGCAGCGGTCGCTGCTCGGGCCCTAACTAGAGCTGCGAGCAGCTATAAAGGGCCCTCGCAGCCCGGGCCACATTGGGGTCCTTGCACGTTGGGGTACTGGCACGTTGGGGTACTGGCATATTGGAAGCAAAATTTCTTTGAAAATGGCATAATAAACGTTTACATGTAGAATATTTTTTTGCCAGTGTGTGTGTCAAGCTCAACGGGTTTTGGTGATTGTTAAGACCTGCAAAAATCAGCGTCCTTTTTTATTTTTAGGCAATGAGTTGCCCTGATTGGTATTTTTTTGTAAAAGTGTATATACACATCATCGCTCGTTGTACTCATTGCACAATGTTACTTTTATTGTCCAAAGGGGCAATCAAAAATGAATAAAACAAAATGGAAACGTACATACGTTTGGATCGGTGTGAAGCCAGTGAACAATTTGAGTGGTGGAAACTAAAAGAATATTCATAAATGACTTAGTTATCACACTTAGAATGATTGTACATTTTTTGTACAAAATACCGTATGTGGGGTATTTTTTATTTTTTTTTATATAAGCCTCAAGGGCTAGGTGGCGCTGTATTTATAACTGAATGTTGTCATAGAGATACCTTCAGGCCTTGATTATAAGCATACATGTCAAGTGTGGGATTTTTTTTGGAGCATGTACCGTGGAGTTATTAAGCATATCCTTCATTCACGATATTGCTTTTAATGTCCATAGAGGCTATCAAAAATAAATAAAAATATATATATGTTTGGATAAGTCTGATGCCAGTGAACATTTTGAGTGGTGGAAACTAAAAGAATATTCATAAATGACTTAGTTATCACACTTAGAATGAGTTTACATTTTTTGTACAAAATACCGTATGTGTGGTATTTTTTTTTCATGCCTCAAGGGCTAGGTGGCGCTGCATATATAACTGAATGTTGTCATAGAGATAACTTCAGGCCTTGACGATAAACATACATGTCAAGTTTGGGATTTTTTGGAGCATGTACCGGGGAGTTATCAAGCATATCATTTTTCATTGCGAAACACACATTTTGATGCCCCGCCCTCATCATATAGTATTTCGAAAAGTCAAAATTTTTCCCCCTGTCGTTGGCTCAGGTCTTGACATGGTCCAGGCCAAGTCTTAACTCAGTCGGATGAAACGTATAGGAGAAGTGGGCAAAAGTCTGCCCCCTGTGAATGTGCAAAAATCGTCAAAAATGGGACATTCAAAAATTCGTAGCTCACTTCCTGTTCATTTTAGCATATGGGTACAAGAGACTTTTTTGTAGGTCTTGGGCTCCCTCATACACCTAAAAATATTCGTCGTTCTTGCTTAAACGTACAACGGGGGCTGCTTCGTTAAAAATTTCGAGGGGGCGCTATTGAGTCATTTTTTTAAAAATAGCACAATCAACAATAAAATATTGCTCATTTTACCAGGCCAGATGTGTGTGCCAAGTTTCAGGAGTTTCTGTGCATGTTTAGACCCTCAAAACTGGCGTTGTTTTCTTGGCGAACAGCGCTTAGCCACGCCCACAGCAATTCGCGAAAACTCACAAACTTCCTGTTGTGACATCATGAAGGCCGAAACCCTCATCTGAGCAAATATGAGGTAGATCCAGTTAACGTGTTTGGAGAAAAACGTAGAAGAAAATTCGTAAGAAAAAAAATTGCCACTAGGTGGCGCTATCAGTTAGATGAAATGTAAGTTAGTAGATGTCTTTAGAGCTGGACTCTCATCAAATGTGTGAAATTTTGAGAAGATAGGATCATCTCGGTCAAGTTGATGCAGCTTTTATTGTCACGAAAAATCTTCAGACTTTGCGTCACCGTAGCGGCCACGCCCTTTGGCGAAAAGTTACAATATTCGGTGTGGGGCATCATCAACATCTTAAGGCTTTTCTGACCAATTTTCAACTGGATCCCTTCAACGAGCTCAGCACAGTAGCTAAAAACGTAAAGTATGACATTTATTGTAACCACTAGGTGGCGCTATATGTAGAACTGAATTTTATCATATAGATGTTTTCAGGCCGTGACTATTACGTTGCCTGAGAAGTTTGAGATTTTTTGGAGCTTGTACATGGGAGTTATTCAGCATTTGCTCTTTCTGGACAAATGAAATTTTAAAGGCAATATTTGATGCACCGCCCCCGTCATATAGTATTTCGAAAAGGCAAGACTTTTTGCCCAGCTGTTCTTTTAGGTCTTGAGATGATAAATGCCAAGTTTGAAGTCAATGGGATGAAAAATGTTTGCATAGGGGGAAAAAGCATGACCACAGTGAATGTGCCAAAATAGGCCAAAATTGGACATTAAAAAATTCATAGCTCACTTCCTGTACATTTTAGCTACATGGTCCCAATAGACTTTTTTTTGTGCGTCTCGGGGTGCTACACGTGCCTACCAATTTTCGTTGCTCTAGCTCAAACGTGCCGGGCTTGGTTTTTATTTTTCTATGCTAGGGGGCGCTATAGAGTCGCGTTGTTATAACGACTTCATAATATCAAATTTTTCGCCGGACCTGAGGAGTGTGCAAAGTTCGGTGAGTTTTCGTGAATATTTAGGTACCCAAAATCGCGATTGTTTGCGGAGAATAAAGAAGAAGAAGAAGAAGAAGAATAACTAGAGCTGCGAGCAGCTATAAAGGGCCCTCGCAGCCCGGGCCACGTTGGGGTCCTTGCACGTTGGGGTACTTGCACGTTGGGGTACTGGCACGTTGGGGTACTGGCATATTGGAAGCAAAATTTCTTTGAAAATGGCATAATAAACGTTTACATGTAGAATTTTTTTTTTGCCAGTGTGTGTCAAGCTCAACGGGTTTTGGTGATTGTTTAGACCTGCAAAAATCAGCGTCCTTTTTTATTTTTAGGCAATGAGTTGCCCTGATTGGTATTTTTTGTAAAAGTGTATATATACATCATCGCTCGTTGTACTCATTGCACAATGTTACTTTTATTGTCCAAAGGGGCAATCAAAAATGAATAAAACAAAATGGAAACGTACATACGTTTGGATCGGTGTGAAGCCAGTGAACAATTTGAGTGGTGGAAACTAAAAGAATATTCATAAATGACTTAGTTATCACACTTAGAATGAGTTTACATTTTTTGTACAAAATACCGTATGTGTTTTTTTTTTTTATTTATATAATATGCCTCAAGGGCTAGATGGCGCTGTATTTATAACTGAATGTTGTCATAGAGATACCTTCAGGCCTTGATTATAAGCATACATGTCAAGTGTGGGATTTTTTTTGGAGCATGTATCGTGGAGTTATTAAGCATATCCTTCATTCACGATATTGCTTTTAATGTCCACAGAGGCTATCAAAAATAAATAAAAATATATATATGTTTGGATAAGTCTGATGCCAGTGAACATTTTGAGTGGTGGAAACTAAAAGAATATTCATAAATGACTGAGTTATCACACTTAGAATGAGTTTACATTTTTTGTACAAAATACCGTATGTGGGGTATTTTTTTTTTTATGCCTCAAGGGCTAGGTGGCGCTGCATATATAACTGAATGTTGTCATAGAGATAACTTCAGGCCTTGACGATAAACATACATGTCAAGTTTGGGATTTTTTGGAGCATGTACCGGGGAGTTATCAAGCATATCCTTTTTCATTTCGAAACACAAATTTTGATGCCACGCCCTCATCATATAGTATTTCGAAAAGTTAAGATTTTCCCCCCTGTCGTTGGCTCAGGTCTTGACATTGTCCAGGTCAAGTCTTAACTCAGTCGGATGAAACGTGGAGAAGAAGTGGGCAAAAGTATGCCCCCTGTAAATGTGCAAAAATCATAAAAAATGGGACATTCAAAAATTCGTAGCTCACTTCCTGTTCATTTTAGCATATGGTTCCAAGAGACTTTTTTTGTAGGTCTTGGGCTCCCTCATACACCTAAAAATATTTGTCGTTCTTGCTTAAACGTACAACCGGGGCTGCTTCGTTAAAATTTTCTAGGGGGCGCTATTGAGTCATTTTTGTAAAAATAGCACAATCAACATTAAAATATTGCTCATTTTACCAGGCCAGATGTGTGTGCCAAGTTTCATGAGTTTCTGTGCATGTTTAGACCCTCAAAACCGGCGTTGTTTTCTTGCCGAACAGCGCTTAGCCACGCCCACAGCAATTCGCGAAAACTAACAAACTTCGTGTTGTGACACCGTGAAGGCCGAAACCCTCATCTGAGCAAATATGAGGTAGGTCCAGTTAACGTGTTTGGAGAAAAAATGTACAAGAAAATTCGTAAGAAAAAAAATTGCCACTAGGTGGCGCTATCAGTAAGATGAAATATAAGTTCGTAGATGTCTTTAGGGCTGGACTCTCATCAAATGTGTGAAATTTTGAGAAGATAGGATCATCTCGGTCAAGTTAATGCAGCTTTTATTTTCACGAAAAATCTTCAGACTTTGCGTCACCGTAGCGGCCACGCCCTTTGGCGAAAAGTTACAATATTCGGTGTGGGGCATGATCAACATCTTAAGGCTTTTCTGACCAATTTTCAAATGGATCCCTTCAACAAGCTCAGCACAGTAGCTAAAAATGTAAAGTATGACATTTATTGTAACCACTAGGTGGCGCTATATGTATAACTGAATTTTATCATATAGATGTTTTCAGGCCGTGACTATTACGTTGCCTGAGAAGTTTGAGATTTTTTGGAGCTTGAACATGGGAGTTATTAAGCATTTGCTCTTTCTGGACAAATGAAATTTTAAAGGCAATATTTGATGCCCCGCCCCCGTCATATCGTATTTCAAAAAGGCAAGATGTTTTGCCCAGTTGTTCTCTCAGGTCTTGAGATGATAAATGCCAAGTTTGAAGTCAATTGGATGAAAAATGTTTGCAAAGGGGGAAAAAGCATGACCACAGTGAATGTGCCAAAATAGGCCAAAATTGGACATTAAAAAATTCATAGCTCACTTCCTGTACATTTTAGCTACATGGTCCCAATAGACTTTTTTTGTGCGTCTCGGGGTGCTACACGTGCCTGCCAATTTTTGTTGCTCTAGCTCAAACGTGCCGGGCTTGGTTTTTATTTTTCTGCGCTAGGGGGCGCTATCGAGTCGCATTGTTATGACGACTTAATAATATCAAATTTTTCGCCGGGCCTGAGGAGTGTGCAAAGTTCGGTGAGTTTTCGTGAATGTTTAGGTACCCAAAATCGCGATCGTTTGCGGAGAATAAAGAATAATAATAATAATAATAATAATAATAATAACTAGAGCTGCGAGCAGCTATAAAGGGCCCTCGCAGCCCGGGCCACGTTGGGGTCCTTGCACGTTGGGGTACTTGCACGTTAGGGTACTGGCACGTTGGGGTACAGGCATATTGGAAGCAAAATTTCTTTGAAAATGGCATAATAAACGTTTACATGTAGAATATTTTTTTTGCCAGTGTGTGTCAAGCTCAACGGGTTTTGGGGATTGTTAAAACCTGCAAAAATCAGCGTCCTTTTTTATTTTTAGGCAATGAGTTGCCCTGATTGGTATTTTTTGTAAAAGTGTATATATACATCATCGCTCTTTGTACTCATTGCACAATGTTACTTTTATTGTCCAAAGGGGCAATCAAAAATGAATAAAACAAAATGGAAACGTACATACGTTTGGATCGGTGTGAAGCCAGTGAACAATTTGAGTGGTGGAAACTAATAGAATATTCATAAATGACTTAGTCATCACACTTAGAATGAGTTTACATTTTTTGTACAAAATACCGTATGTGGGTTTTTTTTTTTATATAAGCCTCAAGGGCTAGGTGGCGCTGTATTTATAACTGAATGTTGTCATCGAGATACCTTCAGGCCTTGATTATAAGCATACATGTCAAGTGTGGGATTTTTTTTGGAGCATGTACCGTCGAGTTATTAAGCATATCCTTCATTCACGATATTGCTTTTAATGTCCACAGAGGCTATCAAAAATAAATAAAAATATATATATGTTTGGATAAGTCTGATGCCAGTGAACATTTTGAGTGGTGGAAACTAAAAGAATATTCATAAATGACTGAGTTATCACACTTAGAATGAGTTTACATTTTTTGTACAAAATACCGTATGTGGGGTATTTTTTTTTTATGCCTCAAGGGCTAGGTGGCGCTGCATATATAACTGAATGTTGTCATAGAGATAACTTCAGGCCTTGACGATAAACATACATGTCAAGTTTGGGATTTTTTGGAGCATGTACCGGGGAGTTATCAAGCATATCCTTTTTCAGTGCGAAACACAAATTTTGATGCCCCGCCTTCATCATATAGTATTTCGAAAGGTCAAGATTTTTCCCCCTGTCATTGGCTCAGGTCTTGACATGGTCCAGGTCAAGTCTTAACTCAGTCAGATGAAACGTGTAGGAGAAGTGGGCAAAAGTCTGCCCCCTGTGAATGTGCAAAAATCGTCAAAAATGGGACATTCAAAAATTCGTAGCTCACTTCCTGTTCATTTTAGCATATGGGTCCAAGAGACTTTTTTGTAGGTCTTGGGCTCCCTCATACACCTAAAAATATTTGTCGTTCTTGCTTAAACGTACAACCGGGGCTGCTTCGTTAAAAACTTCTAGGGGGCGCTATTGAGTCATTTTTGTAAAAATAGCACAATCAACAATAAAATATTGCTCATTTTACCAGGCCAGATGTGTGTGCCAAGTTTCATGAGTTTCTGTGCATGTTTAGACCCTCAAAACTGGCGTTGTTTTCTTGGCGAACAGCGCTTAGCCACACCCACAGCAATTCGTGAAAACTCACAAACTTCGTGTTGTGACATCATGAAGGCCGAAACCCTCATCTGAGCAAATATGAGGTAGGTTCAGTTAACGTGTTTGGAGAAAAACGTAGAAGAAAATTTGTAAGAAAAAAAATTGCCACTAGGTGGCGCTATCAGTTAGATGAAATGTAAGTTAGTAGATGTCTTTAGGGCTGGACTCTCATCAAATGTGTGAAATTTTGAGAAGATAGGATCATCTCGGTCAGGTTAATGCAGCTTTTATTGTCACGAAAAATCTTCAGACTTTGCGTCACCGTAGCGGCCACGCCCTTTGGCGAAAAGTTACAATATTCGGTGTGGGGCATCATCAACATGTTAAGGCTTTTCTGACCAATTTTCAACTGGATCCCTTCAACGAGCTCAGCACAGTAGCTAAAAACGTAAAGTATGACATTTATTGTAACCACTAGGTGGCGCTATATGTAGAACTGAATTTTGTCATATAGATGTTTTCAGGCCGTGACTATTACGTTGCCTGAGAAGTTTGAGATTTTTTGGAGCTTGTACATGGGAGTTATTCAGCATTTGCTCTTTCTGGACAAATGAAATTTTAAAGGCAATATTTGATGCCCCGCCCCCGTCATATAGTATTTCGAAAAGGCAAGACTTTTTGCCCAGCTGTTCTCTTAGGTCTTGAGATGATAAATGCCAAGTTTGAAGTCAATGGGATGAAAAATGTTTGCATAGGGGGAAAAAGCATGACCACAGTGAATGTGCCAAAATAGGCCAAAATTGGACATTAAAAAATTCATAGCTCACTTCCTGTACATTTTAGCTACATGGTCCCAATAGACTTTTTTGTGCGTCTCGGGGTGCTACACGTGCCTGCCAATTTTTGTTGCTCTAGCTCAAACGTGCCGGGCTTGGTTTTTATTTTTCTACGCTAGGGGGCGCTATCGAGTCGCATTGTTATGACGACTTAATAATATCAAATTTTTCGCCGGGCCTGAGGAGTGTGCAAAGTTCGGTGAGTTTTCGTGAATGTTTAGGTACCCAAAATCGCGATCGTTTGCGGAGAATAAAGAAGAAGAATAATAATAATAATAATAATAATTTTTACAAAAACAATAGGGACCTCGCAGCGGTCGCTGCTCGGGCCCTAATAATAATAATTTTTACAAAAACAATAGGGACCTCGCAGCGGTCGCTGCTCGGGCCCTAATAATAATTTTTACAAAAACAATAGGGACCTCGCAGCGGTCGCTGCTCGGGCCCTAACTAGAGCTGCGAGCAGCTATAAAGGGCCCTCGCAGCCCGGGCCACGTTGGGGTCCTTGCACGTTGGGGTACTTGCACGTTGGGGTACTGGCACATTGGGGTACTGGCATATTGGAAGCAAAATTTCTTTGAAAATGGCATAATAAACGTTTACATGTAGAATATTTTTTTGCCAGTGTGTGTGTCAAGCTCAACGGGTTTTGGTGATTGTTAAGACCTGTAAAAATCAGCGTCCTTTTTTATTTTTAGGCAATGAGTTGCCCTGATTGGTATTTTTTTGTAAAAGTGTATATACACATCATCGCTCGTTGTACTCATTGCACAATGTTACTTTTATTGTCCAAAGGGGCAATCAAAAATGAATAAAACAAAATGGAAACGTACATACGTTTGGATCGGTGTGAAGCCAGTGAACAATTTGAGTGGTGGAAACTAAAAGAATATTCATAAATGACTTAGTTATCACACTTAGAATGAGTGTACATTTTTTGTACAAAATACCGTATGTGGGGTATTTTTTATTTTTTTTTATATAAGCCTCAAGGGCTAGGTGGCGCTGTATTTATAACTGAATGTTGTCATAGAGATACCTTCAGGCCTTGATTATAAGCATACATGTCAAGTGTGGGATTTTTTTTGGAGCATGTACCGTGGAGTTATTAAGCATATCCTTCATACACGATATTGCTTTTAATGTCCATAGAGGTTATCAAAAATAAATAAAAATATATATATGTTTGGATAAGTCTGATGCCAGTGAACATTTTGAGTGGTGGAAACTAAAAGAATATTCATAAATGACTTAGTTATCTCACTTAGAATGAGTTTACATTTTTTGTACAAAATACCATATGTGGGGTATTTCTTTTTATGCCTCAAGGGCTAGGTGGCGCTGCATATATAACTGAATGTTGTCATAGAGATAGCTTCAGGCCTTGACGATACATACATGTCAAGTTTGGGATTTTTTGGAGCATGTACCGGGGCGTTATCAAGCATATCCTTTTTCATTGCGAAACACACATTTTGATGCCCCGCCCTCATCATATAGTATTTCGAAAAGTCAAAATTTTTCCCCCTGTCGTTGGCTCAGGTCTTGACATGGTCCAGGCCAAGTCTTAACTCAGTCGGATGAAACGTATAGGAGAAGTGGGCAAAAGTCTGCCCCCTGTGAATGTGCAAAAATCGTCAAAAATGGGACATTCAAAAATTCGTAGCTCACTTCCTGTTCATTTTAGCATATGGGTACAAGAGACTTTTTTGTAGGTCTTGGGCTCCCTCATACACCTAAAAATATTCGTCATTCTTGCTTAAACGTACAACGGGGGCTGCTTCGTTAAAAATTTCTAGGGGGCGCTCTTGAGTCATTTTTGTAAAAATAGCACAATCAACAATAAAATATTGCTCATTTTACCAGGCCAGATGTGTGTGCCAAGTTTCATGAGTTTCTGTGCATGTTTAGACCCTCAAAACTGGCGTTGTTTTCTTGGCGAACAGCGCTTAGCCACGCCCACAGCAATTCGCGAAAACTCATAAACTTCGTGTTGTGACATCATGAAGGCCGAAACCCTCATCTGAGCAAATATGAGGTAGGTCCAGTTAACGTGTTTGGAGAAAAACGTAGAAGAAAATTCGTAAGAAAAAAAATTGCCACTAGGTGGCGCTATCAGTTAGATGAAATATAAGTTAGTAGATGTCCTTAGGGCTGGACTCTCATCAAATGTGTGAAATTTTGAGAAGATAGGATCATCTCGGTCAAGTTAATGCAGCTTTTATTTTCACGAAAAATCTTCAGACTTTGCATCACCGTAGCGGCCACGCCCTTTGGCGAAAAGTTACAATATTCGGTGTGGGGCATGATCAACATCTTAAGGCTTTTCTGACCAATTTTCAACTGGATCCCTTCAACGAGCTCAGCACAGTAGCTAAAAACGTAAAGTATGACATTTATTGTAACCACTAGGTGGCGCTATATGTATAACTGAATTTTATCATATAGATGTGTTCAGGCCGTGACTATTACGTTGCCTGAGAAGTTTGAGATTTTTTGGAGCTTGAACATGGGAGTTATTAAGCATTTGCTCTTTCTGGACAAATGAAATTTTAAAGGCAATATTTGATGCCCTGCCCCCGTCATATAGTATTTCAAAAAGGCAAGATGTTTTGCCCAGTTGTTCTCTCAGGTCTTGAGATGATAAATGCCAAGTTTGAAGTCAATTGGATGAAAAATGTTTGCAAAGGGGGAAAAAGCATGACCACAGTGAATGTGCCAAAATAGGCCAAAATTGGACATAAAAAAATTCATAGCTCACTTCCTGTACATTTTAGCTCCATGGTCCCAATAGACTTTTTTTGTGCGTCTCGGGGTGCTACACGTGCCTGCCAATTTTTGTTGCTCTAGCTCAAACGTGCCGGGCTTGGTTTTTATTTTTCTACGCTAGGGGGCGCTATCGAGTCGCATTGTTATGACGACTTAATAATATCAAATTTTTCGCCGGGCCTGAGGAGTGTACAAAGTTCGGTGAGTTTTCGTGAATGTTTAGGTACCCAAAATCGCGATCGTTTGCGGAGAATAAAGAAGAAGAAGAAGAATTTTTACAAAAACAATAGGGACCTCGCAGCGGTCGCTGCTCGGGCCCTAATAACAATTTTTACAAAAACAATAGGGACCTCGCAGCGGTCGCTGCTCGGGCCCTAATAATAATAATTTTTACAAAAACAATAGGGACCTCGCAGCGATCGCTGCTCGGGCCCTAAATAGCTTCAAAGTTGGTGATATAGTGGTGGGGCTTTGCTGTATATTGTTTGTTTGTTGTCAGTTCACCAGAGCCAGTTTCCACATCGTAAATCAGTCAATTGCCAGGGAAAAGTCACACGAAATATCTGACATATTTCCTTTCTTTATTAGTTACCTCAAAGTGTATTTCTTTTTGCACACTATTTTATGGTCATGTCCGATTTGCTGCTGTCAATGATTGACGGGTAAAAGGTAGGGGTGGGACAAAAAACCGATTCGACCGAACCATCGGTCGTCAAGGGGAGCTAAACGACCGTATCGGTAGCAGACTTGTCAACCGATACAAAATCCGCCAGGAATCCTGAGATACATTGCTTGTAAAGCTGTGGACCGGATATCGCGTGGCTATGAATCGGTTGCGAGTGAGGCTGTATGGTTTTCATAACAATAGCAAGAGTTCTGCACCGTGCTCTACTTGTTTTGTTTACATTTCAGTAGCATCACTATTCAAGCAATATGCATATCGCAAAGATATTGATAAGTTTCATCTGGAATTTGATGCTTTGATCTGAATTTGACCAGTCAGACATTACCTAAAATATGCACCGCCATCCAATAGTGGAACATTACAATTAATTCACAAATATCTTGAGTTTGCTTATTTTGTCACATGAAAAGAATGGTACTCCATTAGATAATAAAAATGTCCTTTTTTTTAGGTACAGTGTTCCCTCATTTATTGCGGGTTTGTCTTTTGCGGGCTTGCTGTTTTGTGTATTTTTTTTTTTACACAATGCTTTTTAGGGCCCGAGCAGCGACCGCTGTGAGGTCCCTATTGTTTTTGTAAAAATTATTATTATTATTATTCCGCTTCTTCTTCTTCTTTATTCTCCGCAAACGATCGCATTTTTGAGGACCTAAACATTTACGAAAATTCACCAAACTTTTTGCAATCTCTTCGGGCCCGGCGAAAAATTTTATATTTTGTGGTTGTCATAACAACGCGACTCTATAGTGCCCCCTAGCGTCGAAAAATAAAGACCAATCCTGGCCCGTTTGACCTAGAGCTACGAAAATTGGCAGGCACGTGTAGCACCCCGAGACGCACAAAAAAGTCAGTGGAAGCCATTTCCTAAAATGTACAGGAAGTGAGCTATGAATTTTTGAATGTCCAATTTTGGCACATTCACTGTGGTCATGCTTTTCCCCCCTTTGCAAACATTTTTCATCCAATTGACTTCAAACTTGCCATGTATCATCTCAAGACCTGAGACAACAACTGGGCAAAATATCTTGACTATTCTAAATACTATATGACGGGGGCGGGGCATCAAAAATTGCCTTTCAAATTTCATTTGTCCAGAAAGACAAAATGCTTAATAACTCCCATGTACAAGCTCCAAAAAATCGCAAACTTCTCATGCAACTTAATAGTCAGGGCCTGAAAACATCTATTTCATAAAATTCAGTTATACGTAGAGGACCACCTAGTGGTGACAATAAATGTCATACTTTACGTTTTTAGCTACTGTGCTGAGCTCGTTGAAGGGATCCAGTTGAAAATTGGTCAGAAAAGCCTTAAGATGTTGATCATGCCCCACACCGAATATTGTAACTTTTCGCCAAAGGGTGTGGCCGTTACGGTGCCGCAAAGTCTGAAGATTTTTCGTTACAATAAAAGCTGCTTTAAATTGACCGAGATGATCCTATCTTCTCAAAATTTCACAAATTTGATGAGAGTCCAGCTCTTAAGACATCTACGAACTTATATTTAATCTTGCTGATAGCGCCACCTTGTGGCAATTTTCTTTCTTACGAATTTTCTTCAACGTTTTTCTCCAAACATGTTAACTGGACCTACCTCACATTTGCTCAGATGAGAGTTTCGGCCTTCATGATGTCACAACACAAAGTTTGTGAGTTTTCGCGAAACGCTGTGGGCGTGGCTAAGCACTGTTCGCCAAGAAAACAACGCCGATTTTGAGGGTCTAAACATGCACAGAAAGTCATGAAACTTGGCACACACATCTGGCCTGGCAAAATGAGTAATATTTTATCATGTATTGTGCTATTTTTACAAAAATGACTCAATAGCGCCCCCTAGAAATTTTTAACTAAACAGCCCCGCTTGTACGTTGAAGCAAGATCTTTGGTAATTTTTAGGTGTATGAGGGAGCCCAAGACCTACAAAAAAGTCTCTTGGACCCATGTGCTAAAATGAACAGGAAGCGAGTTACACATTTTTGAATGTCCCATTTTTGACGATTTTTGCACATTTACAGGAAGCATACTTTTGCCCACTTCTCCTACACGTTTCATCCGACTGACTTCAAACTTGACCTGGACCATGTCAAGACCTGAGCCAACAACAGTGGGAAAAATCTTGACTTTTCGGAATACTATATATGAGGGCGGAGCATCAAATTTTGTGTTTCGCAATGAAAAAGGATATGCTTAATAACTCCCTGGTACATGCTCCAAAAAATCCCAAACTTGACATGTATGTTAATATTTAAGGCCTGAAGCTATCTCTATGACAGCATTCAGTTATATATGCAGCGCCACCTTGCCCTTGAGGAATGAAAAAAAAATACCCCACTTACGGTATTTTTACAAAAAATGTAAACTCATTCTAAGTGTTATAACTATGTCATTTATGAATATTCTTGTACTTTCCACCACGCAAAATGTTCACTGGCATCAGACCTAACCAAACATACATATTTTTGTTATTTAGTTTTATTGATTTTTGATAGCCTCTATGGACATTAAAAGCAATGTCGTGAATGAAGGATATGCTTAATAATTCCCAGGTACATGCTCCAAAAAATCCCATACTTGAAATGTATATTTATAGTCAAGGCCTGAAGGTATCTCTATGACAAAATTCAGTTGTAAATACAGTGCCACCTCGTCCTTGAGTCATAAAAAAAATTGCCTCACTTACGGTATTTTTACAAAAATTTTAAACTCATTGTAAGTGTGATAACTAAGTCATTTATGAATATTCTTTTCCTTTCCACCACTAAATATGTTCACTGGCATCAGACCGATCCAAACATATGTACTTTTTTATTTAGTTTAATTTTTTTTGATCGCCTCTATGGACAACAAAAGCAACATTGTGCAATGAGTACGAGCGATGATGTGTAAATGTACTACAAAAAATACCAATCAGGGCAACTCATTACCTAAAAATAAAAAAGTACACTGATTTTTGCAGATCTAAACATTCACCAAAACCCATTGAGCTTGACACACTCATCACACCTGGCAAAAAAAAATAAAAAATCCAAATGTTAAGGTTTATCATGGCATTGTTAAAGAAATTCTGCTTCCAATGTGCCAGTACCCCAACGTGGCCCGGGCTGCGAGGGCCCTTTATAGCTGCTTGCAGCTCTAGTTTTTTTTTTTTTTCCTTTTCCCATATACGCGGCCGTATCTCTCGAAGCCTACGTCCGACCAGGCACGTTCGGGTAGCCGCTGATTGGTCTTAACGAGACCTTTCCCACGGTCCCATCGCTCCATGACATTTATAATAAAGTAAAAATCATACCAAAAAGAAAAAACAATTTTATATACAGTAAAACCTCCGCTGACGAACGCTTAAGCTCACGAACTTTTCGCCTCAAGAACATTAAATTCGCGAGCATATAGTCTCTGCTGACGAACTAGTTTTCGGCGGACGAACCAAACCACGCGGTCGAACAACACCACAGTGGCGGCCACGAGAAGCTGACGCACGCTCACGGCGTCCCAGTGCGTCACCCCCTTTCTTTTAGTGCGGACGCGGTTTGTGTTTGATAGACATTTTGGACCATATTGAGTGTACTTTTGCTATTATGGGACCGAAAAAGACCCCACCACAGGCTAGTGTTAAGCCTCATGCTACGTTCTCACCAAAAGCGAGGGACGGCGGCGCGTTTGCATTGTAGTCAATGGAGTTTGCGCCACTAAAAAAAGCGAAAGTGCTATCACGTACCTCAAAAAAGGAGAAAATAGTGCCACGGCTGTTTAGTCCCAGGAAAGAGGTGAAAGTAGTTGGCGGTGCTCACTTTTTGTTGACTCGCTAAAGTGCTCCACTTCCTTGTACACCAAGGGACACACCTCCTCCGCTCCGGTGAGCACGAAAGCGCGAATGAGCGGCAACCGTTCCATAAACACTCTACGCGGTGAAACGCTCGCGAATGAAGTAAGTCTACCATTGCTACCATCCTGAAGAACTATACACATATATATATATATATATATATATATATATATATATATATATATATATATATACATTCACATATACACATTCACATATACATTCACATATACATATACACATATATATACTAGGGGTGGGACAAAAAAAACATCGTTCGTCAAGGGGAGCTAAACGTATCGGTAGCAGACTTGTCAACCGAAACAAAATCCGCCGGGAATCTTTAGATACATTGCTTGTAAAGCTGTGGACCGGATATCGCGTGGCTGTGAATCGGTTGCTAGTGAGGCTTTCTGGTTTTCATAACAATAGCAAGAATTTTGCGCCGTGCTCTACTTGTTGTTTTCTTTACATTTCAGTAGTGTCACTATTCAAACTACTTCCGTGTTTACAGAGAGCTAGCAAAGTAGCGCTCAGAGACGCATCATTCCCAGGATGTTGTAAACATAATGCAAAGACGTTACGGCTCTTTTTTTTTCCGCCTACCGTCAACGCCGTGCTCCCGACACGGCACGCGCGCAGTCGCGCACAACGAGTGACAACATGCAAATGGAGACAGTTAGCAGAAGCCGGTGCCGTACATCTCGGTATTTCCCATGGCTATCGAGTCCTCTCGGTGCACTTGTATGTCCCGGGCCGGCGTTGGTACTGCGCGCGAGCCAAAAAGAATAACTCCCGTGACGATCCAATGCATGGATTCAAACGACACAGGTTTGCCCCACAGCCAACACACCAGCTAAGCTAAAAGCACACTGCAAGTATCTCATTTCTCAGTTTGTGGCTCCCTGTCAATGTACACAACTAGCATGAGCAGCAGGGAACTGAGACGTGCCCGCAATTACGTCATCAAACTCAAAATGAACGACAGCCCAAAAAACAAAACAAACAGGAGTGATTCCGTGGTCATCATCGTGTCTCAGATTAAAAAAACAAAAAAGATATCCTACATTAACCAAAAATGAATGTGATGGCAAAGAAAAACAAAAATTGTTAAAAACAAGAATTGTTGATAAAAAGGTTAGGGCACTTTTGGAAATATTTTTGGATATATTAAGTTGTTAAAATGTGTTTGATAGATTTATTGTTCCATAAGGTGGCTTCATATTTCTTTTGGCTGGACGGTAGGTTTATTTCATGTTTTAAATTTATGTTTCTGAAATACTTCACAATGTGGACATATTCTGTTTAATTGTGTTGGTGTTTTTTTAAAGGTTAAATATTTATATTTCAAATTGAATTATCAGCCTTTTGTTTTCCTGATCCTTATTTTGAATTAAAAAACAAAAAAACAAAAAACAATTATAACTGTCAATAACAACTAATAAATATTTAAACTGATACATACATTTTTCAGTCCTATCGCCCAGCCCTTTTTTCCGGTCCATTTAAATAATTGATTCAATATATAAAAATATAGAAGACATTGTTGTTGTTCTTTTTTAACACATTTGTAGATACTGTAAAAATTTGTGGTGTTTTAAGATTGTTTACAAGCAACAAATGTCACTATAAGTTTTAATCATATCGAATCGAAAATTGTATCGTTCCCAAACCTAATCGAACCGTATCGAACCGTTCTGTTCTGAAAGATAATCGTTTTTCAATCGAATCGCCGCAACTTGTGTATCGAGATACATATCGAATCGGCCTCATGTCAGAGATTCCGACCCCTTGTAAAAGGTTGTACACTGGCTTTCATTTTTTTCTTTTCAATGTCTCTCACGCCTGCGACGGTTAGGAGCGCCAGTGTGGCAGTTAATCAGTAGTGTAGACACACAAACGAGCCTTTTACCCCATCCCCCCCCCACACACACACACACACCCACACACACACACACACACCCACACACACACACACACACCTCAAGACAGTTCTGCCTCCACACCTCGTGCACACACCTGTTCACTTTTCAAGTTGACGGCGGCAGGAAGCGTTGAATTTAAAGTGGCAAGTTGTGCGAGGGGGCTTGTGACAGGTACTGTAAGCGTCAAAATGATGATTTGAGTTTGAGATTTCAATGGAGTTCAATTTGTTGCTTCTCTTTTGTCACATTGTTTGAAGATGGCTCCTTGAAAACGTCCAATGTGTAAACGAGAACGAAGGAAAGCGGCGTGTGTGAAATGCTGCATGGCTTCACTGTGAAGTTTCACCTCTTTTACTTTAGCACATCAGCCTTTTTTTTAACTTTACAGAATTGTTTCATGTACGGTAATTAGATGGAAGAAGGTGCATTTATTTGAGTTGAGACCTTTGAGATTTTTTTTTTTTTTTATGCTGAAGAAAGCTTGAAATGAACGGTGACTTGGGACCACACCACTTCCGCCATGTGACACTTAAAGCGCAACTTGGGTTGCTCCCAAACGACCAAAAAGGTTTTTTTTTTTTTTTTTTTTTTTTTTTTGTTGTAGAAAGTGGATGTACAGGTTTGGCATGAGTCAACCTGCCAAACAAACGATTGTGTGACGACATCCCAACGAGCTGCCTCGTCGACAGACAGGTGCTTCCAGTCGCACGCGTCCGTAGTCGTGCCAGCAGAGGCAGAGAAAACGGAGCCAATATTACAGCGTGCTTGCTAATTGTGTGCATGTTGTGTGCAGACCTGAGTCGGTGGAGGCCAGCCCCGTGGTGGTGGAAAAGTCCAGCTACCCGCACCAGATCTACAGCTCTCATCACCATTCCCACAGTTACATCGGCCTGCCTTATGCTGTGAGTAGATGGAGCGAACGACCGAGCTGGCACTCATCATTTCGTCGATGAAAAATTGTCGGCATTTTCATCACATTTTTTTTTCCAGACGAAAATGAAATGAAAAACTCAAATAGAAGCCATTCATTGAGACGAAAACCATAACTAAAATGGAATCACAAAATAAATGGAATGACAATTTTATAATGACTACAATGAAAATGAAAACACAGTGAGGAAAATTGCCACAATCCAATCAGAAGGAATGAAACGCCGATGGGAGAAAAGAAGCACTTACAAACTGTTCCATTTTCACGTTTGAACATGTTTACATTCATTGTGCAGCTGTAAGATTAAGCTCAAGCAATTATATACTTTTTTTTTTTTTTTTTAATTGAGGTGAAAACAAAGTTATATTATTCAGTTCAACGTGTTTCATGGAACAATTAATAAAAGACACCGTTGTATTCAATGTGTCTTGTGTGTTAAAGTACAGTTACAAATAGGTGTGTTGTAATTTACTATAAAAGTTGAAATGTATGCTTAAGGGTAATTTAGTCAACTAAAATTGCTCTTTAAATTGTATTAAAACTAAAATACAATCAGATGAGTAAATGATGACTCAAACTTTTCATTGATTTTAATCAAAAGGCTATAAAACTCTAACTCAATGAAAATAAACACTTCAAGTCGGAAATGTTCTCTCGTCGTTTGTCGTTCTCGCCAACCAGGACCACAACTATGGGGCGCGGCCCCCGCCCACGCCGCCGGCCTCGCCTCCCCCCTCCATGTTGATCCGTCAGGGCGACGGGGGTTTGTTTGTTCCGGGCGGCCAGGATGACGCGTCCACGGGCACCACGCTCAGCACCTCGGAGGACGGCAGCTACGGGGCCGACATCACCCGCTGCATCTGCGGCTTTACGCATGACGACGGCTACATGATCTGCTGCGACAAGTGCAGGTGGGTCGCTTGGCCGGTTGGTCGCCCGCTGGCAACACCGCGCCCGTCGGCTGCTGACGCTGCTCTGTGCTTTGATTGTCCTCTTCTCTTAGCGCCTGGCAGCACATCGACTGCATGGGCATCGACAGGCAGAACATTCCCGAGACGTACCTGTGCGAGCGCTGCCAGCCCAGACACCTGGACCGGGAGAGGGCCGTCCTTCTGCAGACCAGGAAGCGGGAATGTTTGTCAGGTAGAAACTCGACACTTCTGCTGCTAGCAGCTACAAAGTGAATGTAGCTCCTTTTAAAACCGTTGCTTGCCCAAGTCATGTTTGAATGTTTTTGCAAAACAAGCACATTGGCATTTTTTCTTTTTTATTATTGACTTGCTAACAGAAAGTTACAAATGACCAATGAATTGGGCTATTAGGCTAACGAAACTTCTGTGGAAATTTGTTGAAAAAGTGACTCAAATGCAAAAAGCACACACATTTTCCCTAAACAACACAATGAGTTTCTCTGTCTCGCTTGGGGTAATAAATACTACATGCTCACCGCAGGCAAAAAAGAAGATTATTTACTGATTTTAAAGGTGTATTTTTCCCTGTTGAATTGTCTGCTAAAATGCTTTATGAACAGAGCGAAAACCAAACAAATATAAATGAAAGGATCAATAAATAGTTATGGTCAGTCTGTTCAATGCTACAGACTCGTATTTTTGACTCAGTGATATTGTCACGCAATTGCAATGTCGTTTAGTCACTTTTTCCAACAAATCAACTCACCTTCAGCACCATTCTCTAAAAATGAGTTGGCAACATTCTCAGTAGCACATATTTGTGGTCTGCTAGCTAACCCTAATGATGGCAGTGGTGTTTGTAGGGCACACCTGTGTGAAACAGTGACACCTGCTGGACACATTCTGAAGAAGTCTGTCTGATGTGTGCTGCTGGATCGGTTGTTGTCATTCAAGTAGATGGGGACACCAGCGCTACGGAGAGCGGGGACGAGGTGCCTCTGGAGCTCTACTCCACTTTCCAGCACACGCCCACCGCCATCACTCTCACCACCGGCCGCCTCTGCAACAAGCAGGCGGATAAGAAGCGCAAGAAGAGCGGCGAAAAGGAAACCCCGGCCTCTTCCGCACGAGCCAAGAAGGTCATTTCCACATGCAAAACATAAATAGGCGCTTACAAATGTTCTGCTTCCTTTTCGGTCAGTGGCGTCAAAGTCCGGTCCTCGAGGGCTGGAGTCCTGCACGTTTTCCCGGTTTCCCACGTTCAACTCAACTGATTCACATTTAAGCTGATCAGCAGGCTCTGCAGGAGCCTGATAATGATCCTGATGATTGAATCGGGTGTGTTGGAGTAGGGAAACCTGGAAAACATGTACCACTCGGGCCATCGAGGACTGGACTTTGACACCTGTGTGTTAGGTTCGTTTCAAATTTCACCCAAAAGCCTCATAGCCCTACACAGTAAATTCTGTCGAGTAAATTTGACTCTATTTCGAGTGGGACCAAATAGACTTGGGTTTAGAGTCTTAGCTTACGTTCACACTGCAGGCAAATATTACCCAGATGGGATTTTTCTGCCCAAATACGACCTGTATCTGACTTTTTTTGTTTTTGTTTTTGTTTTTGTTTTTGTCAGTCTGAACGTCTCGATTACAATTTTTTTTTTCATATCCGACCTGTGTCGCTTTCATATGTGGTCTGTGATCGGACACTTATCCGATTTTTTTTGCAATGCGACCGCAGTCTGAACGGCCGAATCTCATAGATCTGACCTCTACGTCATCAAAAGTCCAATATGCGCTCCGTGCCGTCCGTGCGGGTGGGGGCGTTACTCGGGAGACGTACGTGAATTTGAATTTAATCCCACTTAAAAATTATGGATAAAGCTGACATTTGTGGTGATATTAAGATAGACACTCATTGATTACGCGCGGCAATGTTAGGGGAGAAACAAAGGAGAGGTCGCCGTGAGAGCAGGAGCTCCAACAAGCTCGCCTCATTTTCACAAAATATGAGCCCCCACGACGGATTTATAAATGTCCGTGGCCCTGACACGCTGGACCATACGTATTTACTTCCACAAACACAGCGTTGTGAGTGACGTCGTATCTTCTTCTGCACATGTGGGTCACTTTGGGGACACATAACGTTCACACAGCAGACAGACTGAGGTTGCAATTAATAGGTCATGTGAACGCTTACTCACAAAAAATAGGAATTGAGCATTAAGACCTGCAGTGTGAACATAGCCTTTTTACACTTGGAGGAGAGTAAAATCAGAATTGGAAAAATCAAATTAGACAAGCTTCAGCTTGGGAGACTGGCACACTAGCACCTGAGCTGTTGCTCGTCCTACGGTTTGCTTGGAGTTTGAAGATTCCAGCTGACACGAACAATATACTAACAACACACGGCAGGAGCCGCGTGGCTCGGGGAGTCGATCGGCAGTCTCCCAAGCTAAAGGTCGTGAGTTTGTTCTTCAACCCTTGAGTGACTTATTTATTTTACTCTCTTCCGAGTGTAAATATGACTCGAAAACAGTGTCTATTTGGTCCATCTCTAAATGGAGTCCAGTTGACTTGTGTTTGACATAACATGCTTTCTGTTGCAGGCCTTCCGAGAGGGCTCAAGAAAGTCGTCAAGAGTAAAGGTAAAAAAAAAAAATGCGCACGCATGGCGCAACAAGACGCGGTTGTCTGCGCCCATCCTGTTATGACCTCGTCCTTCCTCACCCGGCGCAGGGCGCCGCTCCCGAGCATGAGGTGAGCGAGCAGCCGGCGCTGTGGGAGAACAAGATTAAGACATGGATGGAGCGCTATGAGGAGGCCAGCAGCAACCAGTACAGCGAGGACGTGCAGGTGCTGCTGCGCTACAAGGAGCAAGGCGACGGCAAGAGCCTGGCGTACAACACGCACCCGCCCTCCTTCAAGCCCCCCGTGGAGGTAACGGCAAAACGCAAGATGCTCTTTGCTTGCCTTTGTTCAGGCCCGGTGGCTCACTGTTCTCTTTTTTACCGCAGAGTCACGTTCAAAAGAACAAGAAAATCCTGAAGGCCGTCAGGGACTTGGCCCCGGATTCCCTCATCATTGAGTACAGGGGCAAGTTTATGCTTCGCCAGCAGTTTGAAGCCAACGGATACTTCTTCAAGAGGTCAGTTCAAGACTGCAATCTCATGATCACTACAATTCAACTTACAAAAACACACGTCCGATTGCTCATTCCATTTGCTATTAACATTCCAAATAGTTTGATAAACGGGCCAATAGATTTACTGCTTTGATTCCAATTGGTTCACAATTTGTCTTCTTGCCATTCACATTTTGACATCATCATGACGTTCCCGTGGATCCTTCCCTTTTTTCAAATATTCCATCCACAAATGGCAAAACAAGACCTTATTTGCCATTCAAATCAATCTTTCAAAAGTCTTAAATGTAAAAGCAAGATATTGTCATTGTAAGTAAAATTGCAAATCTCCAAAGAAATGATTGATTTAAAACTCAGGCTCACAGTAAGATGAGAGACTGACAAAGCAGGACCAACAAAATGATGATGTGACTTGAACCCGTTAACGCGTCTGACAAAACATGCAGCGAAAACCTCTGGATGACTTTTGAGTCACCCGTGAAAACCGCAAGTTTTCCTGGAAATTCAAAAATCTGAAAAATAATTGATATCTCAGCTCCTGAAGCTTCTAGAAACATAATTCCAAAAACATTTCAGAGCTTCCACCTGTGGTGTTCACACAAACCTAAGTTTATTATTACAAGTCTTCAACATATATTTTTTTTAAAAATCAACAAACAAATGTCGCATCTGCGAGTATATTTACCTTCACCACTGGAGCACAGTTGTAATAACCTCGGAGGATAGAGTGGTAATTATTCTTCATCCGTTCCGTTACAAGATTTTCAACATCGTCATAGTCTCCAAACATATTTCTTAACAGTATGTCGCTGTCAAATTCCTCCCGCGTTGTCGTTAATTGCGTCATTTATTTCATAACTCGCGTGAATCTGCGTCAGCCATAAATATTCAAAAATTCCAGGACGTGCTAAACGAGGCCCATATCACCCTCTCGTACATATTCGGACGCAAATCATCGGCTAAGAGAGCAACAATTGGTCAAAACAAGACAAAATTGACTTGTCCACTCTCCCGGCTTTAACGGTAGAAGCACGTTCACGGAACTTCACGCACTCCCGGCCTTCATGAGTTCATTGGAACTCTTAAGGATCAACTTTGGGCAACATGGGACATCAGGAAGTCATGCCAAATTGATCTTCAATGTATTTTTATCTGAAATGGAGATTTGTGCATTGAACTTGCCTCAAGCAGTTGGAACCCTGCTGGAGAAGAAGATCCAGTTGTGTGCAATCCGGCAACGCCAGCTGACTCTTGTCTCTGCTTCTCTGCTTTTCTAGACCGTACCCATTTGTCTTATTCTACTCCAAATTCGACGGGGTGGAGATGTGCGTGGACGCGCGTAGCTTCGGCAACGAGGCGCGCTTCGTCCGCCGCTCGTGCACGCCCAACGCTGAGGTGAGGCCACACCCCCGACGACAACACATAAACAAATGTCTGCTACAAGTCTCCTTCCTTCCTTCGCGGCAGGTGCGCCACGTCATCGAGGACGGCATGTTGCACTTGTACATCTACTCGCTGAGGCCCATCGCCAAAGGCACGGAAATCACCATCGGCTTTGATTACGACTACGGCAGCTGGTGAGTCACACACTCAACGACATCCCCAGATGTAAGTTCCTTTTGGACCAAACAGAATTTGATTGATTCATTAATTGATGTTGGCAATAACTTGAAGTTGGATTGCTGCTTGTGCACTGTGCATTAGGAGGATCATTTATTTTTTTGGACAAAAAAAATGTTAACATATTTAAAATTATTAAGACCAATAAAAAAATAGAAACACTATAATTATGCAAGACCAAACAGAACTTAAAATAACATATATTTTTAATGACATATATTTGTTTAGGTTGGCAAAAACTTGAAGTTGGATTTCAGCTTGTGCACTGTGTAGTAGGACGATCATTTGTTTTTTTGGTTCAAAACAATAAAATGTTTAAACATAAAAAATATTCAGACAAATAAAATGATTTGAAACACTAATTATGCAAGTTCCTTTTGGATGAAAACAAATGATCAAATTACTTATTTTAAAATAAAAAAAATGTATAGGTTTAAACAAGTCAAAAATTAGTATTAATGATTTTTTATGATTATGCTGATTTTGTAATTGTGGAGTGTAATAATTGAAATTGCAATTGAATTTCGATGAATTGCACAGCCCTTGATGATGATGATGATGATGATGATGATGATGATGACGATGACGTCAGCCTGCATTTTGCAGTAAATACAAGGTGGACTGCGCCTGCGTGAAGGGCAACCCTGATTGCCCCGTGCTGAAGCATAACCTGGAGCCCACGGAGAACCTGGGCTCGGGCGGGCGGCGGCGGAACAGCCGCAAGGACAGGGAGCCGGCTCGGGAGGACCTGGGCCAGAACCAGAACTTGGGAGTTGACTGTGAGGCCAAGGGCAAGGGCGCTGGCGACTGCAAGCAGAGGAAACTCTCTCCCCTTCGACTCTCTATCTCAAACAACCAGGTACAACGGTTTCTTTTGAACTCATTGACTGGCAGCCATATTGACTGAAGTAACCCCCTTTGCACTGTGTTTTAGTGGATTTGGACTGATTTTTGCAAGGCCCACAGAATATTGTGTTTTATTGCTATAAAAACATGGAACCTACCAAAAGAAAGATTAAAGTCTCTTCTCTCATCAGAAAAAAAAGTGTCCGTTTTGCAGCAATTGGCATGAGAATATAGCTAAGTTTCATCATTATTCACATTCCTGGTGAAAAGACTGGAAAAAAGAGCTTGTTGCAACATGTCCCTGGTTGATCTCTTATACTCTGCTGCCACCTATTGGCCGGTTTTGTAGTCACTACCATTGCTTCAACTGTTCTCTTC